>NW_020837965.1:3544130-3820328 GCF_003676395.1 Aethalodelphis obliquidens | reverse complement strand
ACCACACACACACACACACCACACACACACCACACACACACACACACCACACACACACCACACACACACACACCACACACACACACACACACCACACACACACACACACCACACACACACACACCACACACACACACACACCACACACACACACACACACACACCACACACACACACACACACACACACACACAACTATGGCCCAGCCCCCAGTAGATACTCAAGAATTAGTTGAGGAATTTGTTGTTGCATGAGATCAATTGTATTACATTACTGGCATCACTGCTCCCTGCTGCCAGGGGCACCAACTCACAAGAGTGCAAGAGCAAGTTTTCCCACGGGCTTTTGATACCCCTGAGGGCACCTTGTGGTATACCAAGTGATATACAAAGCAGCCCTTTCCTAGAGGCCATTTTGCTCAAAGATTTGGTAAAAAGACTTTTGAATTGTTTATCTCTTCAAAGGTTTTGTCCTATGCACAAAACAGAAGCAGCAAAACTCCACCTTCCCGTGTCAGCCAATCTTGTACTTTTTGTGAACACCAGGATAGAAGGAAATGTTTACGTTTAGCAGCGAGTGATTGAAAAAGTTGTTCTTTTTGTGTTACCAGGGAAACCTCAGCAGTATCCGAGTGGACTGGGCTACTACTTTAGGGAGAGGAGATTAAGCCAGCCTTTCCCTAAACATGCTCTGTTGATGAATGCTACATGTGGAAAAGAAAGAAAAGGTTTCATTGTCAAATGAGTTTAGGAAAAGCCAGATTTTCTAAAAAGATGAACAAGTGTCTTTGCTATGGGATTTCTCAAGGTTTTCAATATGGTGATTCACATTATGAATCTCCAACAGGGGGATATGGTGTCCAGAGGTGCCCACAGTGCACCTTCACATGGACAGTTCATGGGGGAGCCTCTCCAAGGAACTCACTTGCTGAGTTATATAAATGTGACTCTCATTGTGGGTCACGTCTGCCAAAGCCAAGGAGTAGGAACATGCTTTTAGCCTAGTAAATTCTGGAGAGAGTCATGTGCCAAACCAACACTTCTGCTATATACTTTGCCGTTTCCCTTTCCACTCCCCTCTCCCTAGTTGTGATCGTTAGTTCTGTGTGTCGGCATGGCTAGGCCACAGTACCCACGTATCCAATCAAACTCTCGGTGCGATGTTCAAGGTATTCTGTAGATGTCGTTAACATCTACAATCAGATGACTTTAAGGAAAGATTATCCATGGTAATGTAGCTAGGCCTCATCCAACCAGCAGAAAGGCCCTGAGAGCAAAACTGAAGTTTCCCTGAGGAAGAGGAAACTCAGCCCATAGACTGCAGCAGCAGCTCCTGTCCAAGAGCTTTTGAGCCTGCTGGTCTGCTCAGCATTTATAAATCTGTGAATGTTGGCCTTGCCTACCATCAAATAAGCCATCTGAGCCACACCAGCTACTTTTGTTTACCAGAGTAAGCCAAAGCTAACTCCCACGTATACTGTTGGGGCAAATTTCTTAATAATACAAAGTTCCAAGAATTCTGGAATTTTGTATGTATCTCTTCCAAGTGTAATATTATGAAAGTTGAATTGAAACTCAGAACTTGGATAGACAGACAAAAATCCAAAAGTTTGAAACATTAACTTGAAAGTCAAATATTCAGAACATTCCAGAAATCATCCGAGGTGGTGACAGGCGTGCTATTGTCCTTTAGGTTGCCATTAACGGCCTTGACAGTGACAGTGAATCATAACCAGCAGTCAGTCTTACGAGTGTAAGATTTACTTAGGTATGGGGCTACCCCTGGTGGCGCAGTGGTTAAGAATCCACCTGCCAATGCAGGGGACACGGGTTTGAGCCCCGGTCCGGGAAGATCCCACGTGCCGCGAAGCAACTAAGCCCGTGCACCACAACTACTGAGCCTGCGCTCTAGAGCCATTGAGCCACAACTACTGAGCCCGCATGCTGCAACTACTGAAGCCCACGCACCTAGAGCCCGTGCTCCGCAACAAGAGAAGCCACCGCAGTGAGAAGCCCGCGCACCGCAACAAAGAGTAGCCCCCGCTCAGCGCAACTAGAGAAAGCCCGTGTGTAGCAACAAAGACCCAATGCACCAACAAATAAATAAAATAAGTAAATTTATTTTAAAAAAAAAGATTTACTTAGGTTCATCATATGGGTTCATTATATAGGTCCATCATGTGGGTTTCATTGCTGTGGAAACACAATGCGAAATGAATCTAAACTTCGATATTCCTTGTGTGAGAAACCCCTGGGCGATGATTGCATGTAACCCTCTCTCTTGCAGCAACATTCAAAACAAAAAGCAAACTTGGAAAGAAAATCTCCAAAGTTTCTACACCACGAGAAGAGAAATGTTAGCTAGGATCAATACAATGAAAAGCAAAATCAAATAAGCAAATCTAAACATTGTTTGAAGCCCTCTGTGAGGTCAAGTTCAGAATTGTCTGTAAAGGTGAAGCTCAAGTAATGAGAGAAAATGTGGTACAACTTTGCTCTGTATATTTTTGTCCCAATCTGTGTTCAAACAAGCAGTCAAGCTTAAAACGGTGGTCATATTAAACTTATTCAAACAGGCAGATATTAATACACTCAAAAGCATTCTAGAACAGTTGGTCAAAACTCTAGAGACAACTGAGATCTCTTTGCTTTATTTTAATAGTCTTTTTAGAATTTTTTCTGATTATAGAAATAGTGCAGACTTCCGGGTAGAACCATCTGAGTAGAGCAAGCACACAGAATCTCTTTCTTTAAGTACTCAATGAAATAAAGCAAAAAAAAGTGAAACAAACCAGCAAGAAGTCATGAGCAGCAACCAATGAAGAAAAGCAGTAAAACCTTATACTACAGAATTCCAAATGGTAACCAAGAAAAGAAACAGAATATTCTGGTGTGATCAGAATGACTGTTTACATCATTTTTGACAAGAGTAGAACATAGGAAAGTAATTGAGCCCAAAGATTCCTGAGAATTCTCACCAATACTGTACAATTTGAGGAGATGTGAACTGAGAGAGTAAGTAGGCAGATCTAGGAAAAGCCGTGGGAAAATTCCAGTGAATAGAAACCCCTCCATCCCACCATGGGGCCTCTGCGGAGGCAGGCAGGATCCCTGGGGCTTACCATCTTTCTAGGGAGAGAGACAACAGGAAAAAGAAACATTATAGATCCAATCTAACAGTCAAGAAAAAAAAAGTAATCCAAGGAACAGAACTAGGTTCTCCATGAGAGTTTTCTTTTATAGAACCTTAAACATATAAAATCCATAAATAGGAGATGATAGAACAATAGAATGAAACTACAAGGGATTTCACAGAGCTAAGGGACCAAACTGTGAACCAAGATAAACTTATTACAAATCTACTAAATAAATTAGAAATAGCTGAATGAAATGAAATAGACACAGCTGAGATACAGAATAAACAGGTTTGGGGGAAGAGCTGATGTAATCACAGTGAATGAGGAGAAAATAGATTAAAGCAATGAGATAAGGAATTACAGGTGTAGAGGACAAAGCTTGTCAAATGTAAGAATAATTGGTACCCCTAAGTTTTAAAAAATAGAAATCAAGAAATATTCTGAAATATAATTCAGGAAAATTTCATTGAAATGAAGGAAGAATCAGCAATTCAAAATGATACATCATACAGATCAAGAATAATTATTCCAGAATAACAGGCATCATGATATAGCCTGCTTAAGTTAATGAACATCAAAGAAAATAATAATGAAAATAAATAAGTCATGATAGATATCAAGAAGACGCATCCTAGTTGAATTATTGGACCTCAGAGATAAGAAAGAATAAACAGAATAAGCAAGAAGGAAGCTATCAGACTGGTTTCAGACTTCTCACAGCAACACTCAATACCAGAAGACAGAAGGATGATGTCCACAAAGGTCTGAGGGAAAGCAACTTTGACATAACTGCAAATTACAACAGATTGTTGTGCGAACATAAAGTTACAGTCAGATGTGCCCAAACTCGATAGAACAAAGACAGCAGAGCAACCCAGCACCTTCTTTTTAAAACTACTCAATGAAATAAAAAAAACTAGGGCAGTGAATGTGTTAGAAGAAACCCTCAGGAAAATACCCTATAAAAGGAGACTTAGATCTCTGGCCGCAGGGCCCCTGTGGAGATTTTCCCTTCTCTGGGGGAAAAAAATGAGACCAATAGACCTGACCTTTATTTTCAGGCCCTGGGTTTCAAGTGCATCTGCACAGCAGCAAAATGGGAATATCTGCAAAGCCTGTAATTGATGCCT
This sequence comes from Aethalodelphis obliquidens, assembly GCF_003676395.1. Taxonomy (NCBI): domain Eukaryota; kingdom Metazoa; phylum Chordata; class Mammalia; order Artiodactyla; family Delphinidae; genus Aethalodelphis; species Aethalodelphis obliquidens. The sequence continues at coordinate 3,816,062 of NW_020837965.1, read as the reverse complement.
CTTTGTTTGGAATCTTGCTCACCTGGTCACGTCCATATCACTTCCTGATATGAAACAAGGCAAAATGAAGCTATCATTGGATTTCACTCTGGGCCCACAATTTCTGCCCTAAGGAAAGTAACTAAAATCATGGATGACCCTTCATTTCGTGGGGACAACTTCACTGCAAACCCTGCTGTCTGTTCCCAGCCACTGCATAACCAAACCCAGCTCTGAAGTCCAGAACCTTTCAGACAACTCTAGAAACAAGGCTGGAAGCAGGGTGGCTGTCAGTGTCTAGACAATGTCTGGGTGCTGCCTTTGATCAGGAACAAAGGGCATATGATGTTCTTTTCCCCATCTGTCTCTTGAAGTGCTGAAATTGACAGCTCACTGCAAGAAAAAGAATTACAGCACATTTGGCCCCACAGAGAGGCATTGCAAGCTAAGAAACCCCCCAATACCATGAATGCAGGGACAAGTCCCCAGAGTGTGCCCCTAGAATGACAGGGCATGCACATGCCAGCTAAATTCTCCTCTGAGGCAATCTCGCGCTCACTGACAGATGAGAGCATGAGGGGCAGTAACCTAACTGGAGAGGCAGTGTAGCAGAGTGGTTAGGATGAGGACCTGGCACCAGATGGCCTGGGTTTTAATCCCCTCTGCAACTTCCTGTGCAACTTTGGCAATTTTCTTTAATCTGTGCTTCAGTTTCCCCATCTAAAATGAGGCTAACTATAGTACCTACTTCATAAGGCAGTTATGGGGATTAAATGTTAATCCACGTAGTGTACTTAGAAAAGCACCTGGCATATTGTAAACTCAGTATTAGCTATGAGTAGTAATTCTGGGCACGAGTAACCTTGAAGTGTTTATACACACATAGAGAGACCAGTGCCATCCTGGGCAAGGAGGCTTCTCTGCCCAGGAGCTGGAAGCAAGCAATCTTCCCCTCTTATGAAGTCCTCTGAGAAAATAAAATTCGGGGGCAGGGGGCTAAGGTTTCCTCCCTGGGCTCCTATGAATACCTATGTCCCACACCTGGTTCAGCGTGGGCCAGGACCACATCCTCTCTCTCGAGGTCTGGTTGACATCAGGTATCATGCATTTTAAGTAGAGCTTTATCACTTACAAATGGACCTCCTCCGTGCATTCTGTACAGTCCTCACCACAGTGGTGCAGATGAAGTGCAATTATTCCCATTTTCAGATGAGAAAACTGAGGCTCAGAGCAGTCAAGTGACTTTCCCAACTTCACAGAGCTTGAAGTAGATAAGCTGGGATGCAAATCCATTTTTCTGCCTCCAAATCAATGTCCCCACCCTTGTATATGTGTCACTGTCTCTCTGGTTTTTTTCTCTCTGATGTCTGACTGTCTCTTTCCCCCTGATTTCTTCTCTGATTTTCATTTCTCCGATCCCTTTCTTCTTCCTTCCCAGTTCAGATCTTAGATTCCCCACAATCCATCTAAAACCAAAGAAAGGACTTAGGGCAAACAGCAGCCCAGGTAACAAGCCTGACTGGGGACTAGGTTCTGGGTGCAGAATGCAGGACAAATTTGTTACTCCAAAAATAAGAGCAGAAGGGCTCATCATAATAGGGAGAGAGAGAAGAAACCACTGCAAAAAGCAGCCCCTCAGCCGCCCTGTCCTCTTTTCCATTTCCATTCTACCCTCTTTACAATCCTCTGTTCTCATCATTCTCGGGGAACCCACTGCTCATTCTAAGAGAAGAAAACCCAAAGAAATGAGGTGATAGTGGCACCTCTAAAGGGAAGAGAGAAGGGGGCCATACCCTGGGCAGAGAGGTGACTCTGGCAGCTGCAGAAGAGAAGCCCCATACGGTATCCTGCTTCAAGGGATTGCTGTCCGTTTAGAAGAGGGAAACGGGCCACTGCATCTCAGAGCCTCTGAAATGGCAGTCCAAACTACAAAGCTTGTGTTTTTCCCTCCCCACAGTAATGACCAACTACTACCAACTGGGCAGGGAAAGGGCGCCACCTCCTGGTCAGACACAAGTTTAGGACCAATAGAAGCAGCTGACAACCAAGTCATACCTTCTGAAGGGCAACATTAGCACAGTCTTCAGTGCCTTACACAACAGTCACCCATGGCCCCTTCTAGGCTTTGGAAATTAGCAGACTCTGTTGAGCTATAGCATAAGGATGCTGCCTCTTCAGCAATTAGGATCAGCAAGATCACTACCCTTGTCTGTATGGCCATGTTTTGCTGGCAACTATCTACATGTCATCTTGAATTTGCCATTATTTTTTTTAATAACTGGGAAAGGAAATGGGGAACGAGTTGATACTAGTAAGAAGGTAAAATTCTCATAAACTTTGGACAATGGAGGCAAAGGTGAATTATTAGCCTTGATTGGCCACCCAGCATCCTCCAGCCAGCCAAGTCTGTGTCTAATCATGGAGGAAAAAAAGTGAAATGAAAGGCATTATGACAGGCTTGAAATAGAGCAACAAAGGTTATGTCTAAAAGGCAAGATGCAATTAGAGATTATATAATTTGATCAGAATATCTTTGATAACATGTAAATCTATTCTGGCTTTCAGACATTTTGTTTCTACATGTGTGCAAAAGTATATTATAACAAAAGCAAAGGCAGCAGTGTCCTCCTGGCCTATGGAACAAACCATGTGGTAAATGTTTTCCCCAGTGTCAGCACCATGTGACAATATCAATACAGCATGACCAGAAAGGAGTTAGTGGCAACATGGTGTGTGGAGACAATATGGGGACCAAGACATGAATCCAAATCCCAACTCTCTTATTTGAAAGCTCTGTGGCTTTAGGAAAGTCAGAATAAATCTCCCTGGTCTCAGTTTTCCATTTGTAAAATGGGATGATAACAGTTCTTGCCAAACCTACCTCCCAGAGATGATGTAAGGCTCAAATGAAGTAAAGTAAAAGCAATAGGGAAGGAAACTAATGTTTAATGTGTATGTGCATGTGCTGCAATGGGCTAAGTACCTTACATACCTTATCTCATTTAACCCCATGATAAATATATTATTACCTGCACTTTACAAATTAGGACATTTGTAGAGGTTACCTAAATTTTCCAAAGGTCACACAGGTTATAAGTGGTAGGTGGAATTCAAATTTAGGAGCACCTGACTTTTCAATGCAATATTTTATAAACTATGAAGCACTAGACAAATGTAAGAGCAGTTTTCATCTAGGAAATTTGCGGACAATGACTTAGAAGTGAGAAGTTAGGAACATTCAGTATATATTCATCTTCCTACTTCCCTTGCTCTTTGCCCCAGACCTCAGATTCTCTCTCTACTCAACTCCCAAAACCTGTCTTCTGGAAAGTTCCAATATGAGTCATCTACACGTATCTGTGGACAGGCTTGAAGTGGAGGGGCCTTCTCATGGGAGTGCCTGCTTTTTTAGTTTCTCTCTAGTGGCCAAGTGACAGCATCCCTCTAAGGGAATTTCCAACAGGGAGCTGTGGTTCTGGGAGTGGACATGTCTTCATAATTCCTGAAGCCACATCATCTAAGGCTCTGTCTAGGATGGACCTTACTGTTGATATTATGGACCATCATGACTATTCTTCCCTCAGTGTCCCCTTTGTCCCCATCAGAGACAGAATGCCAGATTGGATGGACTGGTAGTGAGTCCCAGGGTAGAATTCTGTATGTTCTATTATGCATTCCAATCTCTCAGATGCCTTGAATTCCATACCAGGGCTACAGCTGCCTTTCTCCATTTCAACCTGTTAGTCCTAAGGTAACCTAACTGTCCCCAGTCCTCCCAATCTCAAAACCTTGTGTCACTCAACAGTATAATCTTCCACACAGATGACAGAACTAAATCCATGGTGTCTGGCACACAGTAGGGACTCAATGAACATTTGTAGAGTTCATGCATTGAACAAACATTGATTGAGCATCATCAATGTGTCAGGAGCTGGGGATACTACAGTGAACAAATAGGTGAAAGGCAAGGATAGATGAAGGGTAAGTATGTGATGAAACCTTATGCAGAAATTAGTACTAACAAGAAAGTTAAGCAGGACAGGAGGCAGCGCATCCTGAGTGATGAAGGGGAGGGTCTGTTTTAGAATGGTCAGGATAGGCCTCTCTGAAAAACTGACATTAGAGCCCAGATCAGATTGAAGCGAGGGCATGAGACATGCAGATATCTGGAAAGAAAGTTTTCCAGGCAGAGGGAATGCCAAATACAAAGGCCCTGAGGCACGTCCAAACTTGGGAGTCCAGACAAGAAGGCCAAGGACAAAATGAGCTAAGACAAAGGTACTAAAAGATGAGGTTGGAAAGACAGACCAGGTAGGGTTCTATTGCACTTGAGGGCCATGGGAAGGACTAAGAAGGGAAGTCTTTGAAGTCTTTTTGATGAGAAAGCGAAATGATCTGACATTTATATTTTTAAATAGAATGGATATTTTTATATAACTTACATATATATTCCTATATTATAAATATTCATATGTTATATGTATAGTGCATGTTTTATTGTACTTGTTAAATATTAAATAATTTTAAAGTTAATCTAAGTTTGATTGTGCTCAAAATATACAAAATGAGATAACTAATTAGTCATGAAGCACATTTTGTCATCAGTCATCATATGAAGGGAAAATAATTTAGACGTAAGATGGGAGCTACAAAGCTATAATGTATCCTGAATATAAAATAGAGTCTAGATACAGAATAATAGTCTGAAAATAGATATACTTCCTTACAATAAACCAAAAAAAAAAGGCCAATCGTTTATTATGCCTGAATTTTTTTTTTTTTGCTATATTATTGATTTGCTCAAAAAATATATTAAAATGTATCTTAAATGCCTGAGGAAAATTTTTCCATGCCATTTTTAAAAGTTGAGACTGACTATACGTAACGTAAAATATACCGTTTTAACCATTTTTAAGTGTACAGTTCAGTGGCGCTAAGAACAGTGACATTGTTCTGCAACCATTACATCATCCAGCTCCAGAGCTTTATTCATCTTCCAAAACTGACACTTTGTACCCATTAAACACTTACTCCTCGTTTTCCCCTCCCCCAGTCCATCAACCAACATTCTACTTTTTATCTCTATAAATGTAACTACTCCACACAGAAGTGGGATCATACAGTATTTGTCCTTTTGTGACTGTCTTATTTCACTTAGCATAACGTCTTCAGGGTTCATCTATGTTGCAGCATGTGTCAGAATTTCATTCCTTTTTAAAGTTGAATAATATTATATTGTATGTATACAATATACATTTTGTTTATCCATTCCTCCATCAATGGACACTTGGATTTCTTATACCTTTTGGCTATTGTGAAAAATGCTGTGATGAACATGGGTGTACAAATAGAGTGAGACTTAGGGTGAGCTGAAAGATGACTATAGTTTGGCTTAGGCCAAAACTGGTGAGAATTGTTCAGATTCAGATGTGTTTTGACGGTAAGCTGACAGAACTTGATGATAGTGTGTAAGGACAGGCAAGAAACAAAGAGCCTCTTAGGGTTTTTGTCTGAACAAGTAGGAGTGTCATTACTAAGACAGGGAAAACTTGGGGAGAAGCAGGTTGCTGGGGACAAGACAAGAGTACAGTTTTGGACATGGAAGTATAAGCTCCCAGTGGAAACGTTCAGCAGGCAATTGGATATGAGTGTGAAGTTCAGGATGAAAGTTTAAGGCCAGAGTTACAACTGCATATAAGGGTAGTAAAGCCTTGGAAATGGACAAGGTCTCTGAAAGTAGGATGGATCTAGAGGAAAGAGGACAACAGGCTAACTCATTGACTGTATTCTCCTCGATTACCTCCACACCCAGTAGACACCCACTTCCTGTTTGATATCTCCACCCTCTTAGTCAAAAGTCTTCCTGTTTCACCTAGACCACTGCAATTGCTCTCAACTGGTCTTAACTACCTCAAGATCACTTCATTAGGTCATTCTTCACATAGTTACCAGGGGGATCTTTGTCAAACAAATCTGGCTTTGCCACTCCTGCTTTAAAGCCTGAATACAAACTCTATAATGAATGGATTAGTCTGACATCACTTGAACCCAGTAACCAAAGTTTACTTCACTAACCTCACTAACTAATGACTCAACGGGAAACACACAAAACTACCCATGAAGTCTTCCTCCAAAAGAAAGAGAACCTGGATCTGGTCAAGTCTCTAGCTTCAACTACCAGTTCATAGGCAATGCTGGGGTTAGGGGAGCTTGCTAAAAGGCACCACGAGGTACAATCAGCCAATCCAAGCTTTGGGGGTCCCACAGGACAAACAACTGTTTCCTAACAGTTTTTTAATTAAAAAAGGTTTTTTTAATCAAGAGGTGGATAGGTAGAGAGCTAATACAGAGTGAGAAAGGCTTAAGAGACAAATCATCCGTATGCTGCAGGTGGACTCTGTTTGGATTCTGACTTAAACAAACCAACTGTAAAAAGACATTTTTGAGAAAACAAGCGAAAATTGAAAATGGACCAGATTTTAAATGACAGTAAGGAATTTTTGTTTATTTTGTTGGGCATGAAAATTATATTGTAGTTTTATTTTTGAAAGAAACTATCTGGTATACTTTTGTGATTATATATTCCTTTATTTATTTATTTTTCAATGAATAAGCAGATTTCTTTCTTTTTTTTAACATCTTTATTGGAGTATAATTGCTTTACAATAGTGTGTTAATTTCTGCTTTATAACAAAGTGAATCAGCTATACATACACATATATCCCCATATCCCCTCCCTCTTGCATCTCCCTCCCACCCTCCCTATCCCACCCCTCTACGTGGTCACAAAGCACTGAGCTGATCTCCCTGTGCTATGCGGCTGCTTCCCACTAGCTATCTATTTTACATTTGGTAGTGTATATATGTCCATGCCACTCTCTCACTTCATCCCAGCTTATATACTCTTTTAAAGAAATTATACTGAAGTTTCCATGGGTACTGTATTTGCTTCAGATACTCCAGCAATTAAAAAGAATCTGGAAGTAATCAATAGAAAAAGTCGGTGGTTATTAAAGCTGGGTTATGGGTATGTAAGACTCCTTCATACTCATCTCTACTTTTATGTGTGAGACTTTTCCATTATAAAAAGTAAAAAGAAGAAAAGAGAAAACCTTAAAACATGTAGCAAGTTAAGCATTAAGTTGGCCCTATGTATCTTCACTTCTTTCTTCTTCCTGTCACCCTCATGACACGTTATGTTCCAGATACACCAAAACCCTTGGTTATCTAATAAAATATACTCACAATTCATTAACACATATGTTATCAGACGTTAACTAATATTGATTTTGGTTTCCTTAAAGTCACAAATAGCCAAAATGTCTACAACCAACACCAATGTATTGCTAACAATGGTCTCCAACAGAACAGCATTTATTTTGTGTTGCAAATGCATACATTTTATTGGAACACTGCATATACCCATTTTCGTGAACACCTATCTGATTTTCTTTAATGCCTCCAAGCCTTTTCTTGCATTGTTTCCTCTTTCTGGGGGCCCTTCCCCACTTCACCACTTGGCAGACTCCTCCAGTGTTCACCTCAAATGCTAGCTCCCTTATGAACCCCGCCAGGGCCCTCAGTGAATTCTCTCACCCTTGTCCCCCACCTCCCATTCTAAGCAGTCGTTTGCTCCCTCCTCTGCTCACCTGGCTCCTTGCACAGACCTCATTATCACTGTATGTTGTAATTGTTGGCTGTCTCCACTGCCAAACTGAGAACACCTTGGTGTGTTTTCCCCACAGGTATATCAGCCAAGTTAGCACACAGCTCAATAAATTCTTGAAGGAAAAATGAGAAAGGAAGGGAAGGAGTGAAGGAGGGAGGAAGGGAGGGAGAGATAGAGGGAGGAAAGGATGCTTTTATCCTCTCCCTTCTAACTGCAGAGAGAGTCCCAAGACAATATCTGTGTCCCCAGAGAGCCCAGAAGCATTTTATCCCTCACTGCTCACATCAAGCATCTCAAAGAACCCACTGCCCACCCAGCCCATGCTCCATCAATGTGGACAGTCTCTAAGCATAAGTAAACTTCCTTCATGGATCCCCTACTCCTCTGCCTCCTCTAATTCCAAAATCAGCAATGACAAAATGGACAGAATTCAATCTCCAAATTTCTGTAGAACTTTGCCTTCTCAGCCCATACCCTGTAGACCAATGGAGGATGGGCATAGCCATGTTTCTGGGCTTTTCCTGATAGCTCCCACTTGGGGAGGCCTCCAGCAGGATGCTTTGGTGTTTTGAAGGATCCAAGGTCCTGACAGAAGCAGGAAACGTGATTATGGCCACTCTCTCCAGCCAATTCCTGGCTCGGGCACTCTAACAGCTCTTAAGAAGAATTACCTCTCCATCATGATGAAGACAGAAAGAGGAGGCCACTTCTGTTGTACATGGCCTGCAGAGTTAACTCTTGGGAGCCCACAGACGCTGACCCAGACCTCTAATAGCTGGAAAACCCCAGGGTCCTGAAAGGTGCTGATATCCCCACCCCAGAGGATGCTCCCACAACCCTCACAGAAGAGCTGTGCACGTTCAGTTAGGTCACTACCTCTGGCGTCCCTTCTAAAGCCACTCCTCCTCAGGCCAATTCCAGGACCACAGGTTGAGGATCAGTTTTCCACTTACACTATAATTAGAACCCAAGGGGGTGTTTGAATCTACTTGGCACGCCCCACCTCCTTCTCCAGAATCAAAATATGTCCCCTATGCTCAGCTAGATTTTGTCCCAAGAAAGAAACTCTGCTGCATTTTGGTTTATGGGACAAACATGAAATTAATCTGATACACACAGAGAGCAGGGAGCATATTAGTGGGGTGTGTTCAAACAGGAAGGTTTTTGCTGGAGTTGTAACAGAAGGGGATAAATGCTTAAATGACCCAAATTTGCATTGAAATGACCTCCAACACACAATCCCCAGCCCCAAGGCATGTGCACCACTGGTGTTCTGGAATCTCCAGCCAAGAGAGGCAGTATAGAGGAGTGGTTAAGAGCAGTTCTCTGGAATCAGGCAAACCCAGGTCCAAATGCTGACTCCATCCCTTAATAGCTGTGGGTCTTGGGAGAGGATTTCTCCCAGCCTGATTACTCATCTGTCAGGTCTCTCTCTTTTTAGCTCCCTCACCAGGAGTGGTAGATATGACATATAAATCACCCAGTGCCTTTTGTAATAGCCATTACGGCTCCTGCCCCTAATGAATGGTTTTTGTGATCAGTCCAGAGGAACAATAAAAGCTGAGCCCAGAGCTTGCATTATCAACAGGATTGACCTGTGCCAGGCACTGTTCAGATGCTATACGTACACTGTATTAACTCATGTAATCCTCATAATAATCTTAAAACTATTATGCCTTCCATTTTATAGATGACCAAACCAAGGCACCATGATTTTAACATATTTTGCTCAAGGTTACAGTTAATAAGCAATGGAATCAGGATTCAAATTCAGGTCACCTGGCTCCAAAATCCAGCTCTGAACTGCCACACCACTACCTCTAGTAGAATATACCAGCAACCTGTGTTTTCACAGTCATGTGGATATACACCCCGTACTCCTATCCCATGGACCGTTTGGTGGAAACAAGCTCACCAGCCAATGGACACGTCATATGGTCTCGCTACAGAGAAGTCAGGACTGGTTGGCATTTTTCTTGTTTTTTATGATGTGTGAGCCTGCAGGGCTCACTATAACGTCTGGACCTTCCATAAGCTGTTCCCTTCCTGGCCTGCTCCTTCTGGGAATTCCTTCAAGGCTTCAGGATTTAGCTCAAACATCAGTCTCTTCTGAAAGCCTTTCCCAATTACACACCCTGACTCTGTGCTTTCCCAACACCCTGAACAAATATCTAACAGAAGCATCTATTGCACAGCATTGTCATGCTTGGAGGATGTCTCTGTCATCCCCCTGAGATGCATGTTCCATGAGGATGGGGCCAGTGTCTTACCTCACCCAGTGATCCAGCCAACATGCGCTCCTTGCTCTAGCAGCACACAGTAAGTGCTCAGGAAACGTTGTTGCATGATCAAATGAGAACTTTTTCCTCCAGGGTCCCTAGTGAAGGGACTTCAGAAACACTGTGTTGATGGTAATTTTGCTGTATCATCCAGTCCAATATTTTATAAACAAATCTTGATTGAGATCAACCATCAAATCTCTCTGTGTTCCTCACCAGATTAAAAGTGTACCTCTCCCCCCAGCTCCTCAAGAAGAGAGAAAGGTTAAAGGAAAAGGAGGAGGAATGTGGGAGAGGTATGTTACAATGTGTCAAATGTGAGTTCAGATACTTCATTTTAAAAGAAACCAGATGTGAAAAGGAATGAAGTACCGTTACATGCTGTAACATGGGTGAACCTCAAAACTATGCTCCAAAAAGGTGACAGGAGCCAGACACTGTATGATTCCTTTTATAGGAAATATCCAGAATAAGCAAATCCATGGAGACACAAAGAAGGTTAGTGGTTTCCCGAGGCTGGAGGTGGGGGTGGGGAATGAGGAAGGATTACTTAAGGGGTATGAAAAAGTTTTGAAACCAGAGAAAGAACACGGTGAATGCACAAAATGCCTCTGAATCGTACACTTTAAAGTGGGTAATTGTATGTTATATGAATTTCACCTCAATTTTTAAAAAATAAAAGAAATAGGGACTTCCCTGGTGGCACAGTGGTTAAGAATCTGCCTGCCGATGCAGGGGACACGGGTTCACGCCCTGGTCCGGGAAGATCCCACATGCTGCGGAGCTACTAAGCCCGTGCGCCACAACTACTAAGCCTGTGCTCTAGAGCCCGTGAGCCACAACTACTGAAGCCTGCCCGCTCTAGGGCCTGCATGCCGCAACTACTGAGCATGCGTTCTGCAACTACTGAAGTCCGCACACCTAGAGCCCGTGTTCCGCAACAAGAGAAGCCACCGCAATGAGAAGCCCGCACACTGCAACAAAGAGTAGCCCCGGCTCACCGCAACTAGAGAAAGCCCGTGCCCAGCAACCAAGACCCAATGCAGCCAAAAACAATTAATTTTTTTTAAAAAAAGAGCCACTATCATCATTAAAAAAAAAAAAAATTATCTCTAGACCCACCCTGAGGAGGTTGTCCATACGATGGTCAGCTGTTGAGTGCAGAGAGCCCACCCTGCGCCTCATCACAGCCACAGTGTCTGGGGTAAGAGACAACACAGCACAACACTGGCACAGGAGAGACAGGGCAAGTCTGCAGTTTGCTAGCCCACAATCTACCTATGCCCAAGAGATAGGTTCAGAGACCCTCCGAAAGGCATTTTCAAGGCCTCCCATCTGGGATATGATCACCACAGCTGAGCAGAAACATTATGTGTGGGAAGAACGGGGCCAGGGACAAAGCATTCTAAGTGCCCTAGCTTAATACAGACTTTGCTCAAGAATCTTAAAATCAATACAGCTGTCACTTAGCTTGTGAAGGATCAGGCTCCTGGGACAAGACACATTCCTATGGGCCTAACACACCAGAAAGGAGAAAGGATTCCACCCAAGATATTTCAAAAAGATGCACTTCTCTGAATCTGTCCTGCCTTCCTTTCTTCACTCCTCTGACCCGAGAGACCCCAGCCCAGTGGGGACATGCCAACTTCTCCAAAGCCAGGAGCTTATATTGCAACTTAAAGACAGTGGTCTTGATTTCTCTTTCTGAGAACCTTCCAGAATGATCTGTTGTCACCGGCAAAGCCTGTTAACAATTCATAGGAAATAAAAATAGAATCTAGGTAATAAAATAAAGTCTAACCTTTTCTTCCCCTTGGTGCTTAGTCTAGTTTCACTTACTTATAAGGTGCGGCGTGCAGAGACCTCCAATCCGGCGTTTCAGACCAGAGTTCCCCGTGAGAAACACCTGCCCCAGCACGTCAGCTCAGGAGGGCCGTGTGCAGAAGCGCTGCACACGACACTGCAATTCAAGATGGTGGCTGCAGGCCGTGTGCAGAGACGCCGAGCCCGGCGCGGTGATCTGGAGCCACGGGCAGCACAGCTGTGCCCACCGGCGAGAACTCCGCCCCACTCCCCGCTGCAGAAATCCCTATGCAGCAGCCCCGCTCATGGTCTGTAGGGAAGGGGGAGAGCTTGTGCTCTAGAGCACAGAAAGAATAAAGCTTTCCTTTGCTTCCAAACTGAACTCGGTCTCATTCTATCGGCCTGAACGACACCAAGCAAAAGGACCCTTGTTGGGAACCTACTTGGGAGGGCTGGTAACACTGTGTCCCCGAGAGTCCAATATAATTCAAGGTCTTCTCCTATTTAGATGCCATTTAAGCTAGGGAGTTGGGAAAAGCGGGAAGAATGATTACAGACCCTAGAGGCTGGGACATCTACAGTGGATACTTGTTGTTTGTCCACAGTTGAACCACCAGGCTCCTTTTTTCTCCCCCACCCTCAGTCCACATGACAGTAGTGGACTCCCAATCGCCAACTTTGTTCAACTTAAACTACCCTGGCCACAGTTGATTGAACCAAGAGTGAGCACACGACTTAAGCTAGTCCATCAGAGACCTTTCCGTGAGAAATATAGAACCGGGGCCACGAGAAAGAACTGGATCACTCCACGAAGCTGCACATGTATGTATCAACGTGAGAACAGAGGGACAGCGGTGTTTCCCGGCCTGTGATCTGGTCTGCGGTCAGCTACTCCTCAAATGGTTCCCAGTGGTCTACACCTCCTGGTAGTCATGCCCATATATAATCCACCACCCCCTCCCTTGACTGTGGGCTGGAACTAGTGACTTGCTTCTAACCAATAGAATATGGAAAAAGTGATGTCACTTCTGAGATTAGGTTATAAAAAGCTGTGGTTTCCATTTTGCTCCCTTTCACTCTAGCTCTTCACACTTGCTTGCTCGGATGAAGCAAACTGCCACAGATTGTGAGCTGCCCTATGGTTCAGTACACATGGCCAGGAGCTAAGGATGGCTTCCCACCAAGAGCTAGCAAGGAATTGTGGTCCAACACCTGTCCAGGAACTGAATCCTGCCAACAACCATGTGCTGAGTTTAGAAAAATATCCTTTCCCAGTTGAGCCTTGAGGTGACTGCAGCTCTGGCTGACATCTTTGATTGTATCCTATGAGAAGAAGGCCCAGCTAAGATGCACCAGGATGCCTGACCTGAAACTGTGATATAATAAAGGATGTTTTAGGTCATTAAGTTTTGGGGTAATTTGTTACACAGCAATGTAATACATGGTGTGAGGAGAAGAAGAAAGGAAAGCGAGACTGAAGAAAGAGGAGAATGAAGCAGACACACATAGAGAAGGAGAAATGACAGAGGGAAACTTGGTAGTCAGAGATCCCCATGGATTGGAGTGGATGTGGGGAGACCAGTTAGAGGCAATGGGTGTTGTTCAGGCAAGAGATGATGGTAGCTTAAAGTAGCATGGATGCAGTGTCCTCTTCTGTGATGGAGAAAACTAAGGGAGGAAAACGTTCAGGGAGAAAATCACGAGATCGGTTTTCTTTTAACATATGGCCAATTAATATATGAGCTCATGACATAATTCCACTCAGCAAGCACATATTAAACTGTGTTGGTGCTCTTCCAACGCTACAAACATGAGGAAGATGAGTCAAAGTGCTCAAAGGTGCTCAAGCGTCCCCAGGGTGCTCAAAGCTTGGGGGAGGAAAGACAAGCACAATACAATGTATACAGTGTATACATTTGGCCTGTGAGCAGAGAGCTATATGTTGAAGAGGAAAGGGAGTGATTAATTGTGTCTGAGAAGACAGAGAGGCTCCTCAGAGGGGACATCAACATGTGCCCTGATCACACCTATAGGAAAATGCATTTCTGTGCAGGAACAAGGACATAAAAAGAATTCAAAGTAATAAAAAGAATACATTTCTATGTTCCTTGTATTCTTCCTTGTCTTGAGGGTATAATAAAACAAGTCTTTCTTCCAGTTAGGGGAACATAAAGGACTTAGATCAAGGAGTGAAGGGAGATGGTGTGAGGCACTTTGGTGTTTGCTCTGTCTCACAGATGGTAGCCTCTGCCCACTTTGAAAAAACAGATCAAGGCACGAGATTTTATGGAGAAAACAGTAGCTTTAACTTAGTCACAGTTACGAGTGGAGGCTCTGGAGATAGACAGACTTAGCTGCTCTCGGTGTACCCAGACCCTGCCATTTATCAGCTATGAGACCGTGGCCAAGTTACTTAACCTCTTTCTCTAAGCCTCAGTTTCCTCATTGTGAAGTGGAGATAAGGATTAAATTAAGTAATATTGCAATGCTTCTCAAATGGGGATCCACAAATACATTTTCTGAGTCTAAAGAGTTTTCTAAAACTATATTTTGTCGTTCTCAATTGGATAGTAAGCAGAACATTATAATATTAACATATTCCAGATTATCTGGTTGACTACCTCATAATTAAGTCCTGCTGGGAAAGCTCAGTGTCCAAGTTTTTGATGCCATTTGCACAAGTGTTGGCACCAGTGACAACTACTGTAACGCGTTTTGGCTGGTAAAGAAAGCGAGAGAGACACAGAGAGAGACAGACAGACGCAGAGACACTTAATATGTAAATGCTGCTTTGAGTTAAAGATGGGCCAAATGATGTCACATCACATTGCACATGTGGAAGCTTCAGGGTGGTGCAGTGGTTAAATAGAGAAATTCGTGGGAGAATTGAGTCATCACGCAGCACGAGGGAACAGTGATGTGACTAAAGAACCTGCACCAAAGTCATCCACTACAATTTACAGTATGAACAGCTATTTAGTTTCAACAAACATCGTCATCTGTCACGTTAAATAAATGACGTTGATTTAAATTATTGTGCTGTACTTTTGTTTGCATTTAATTTATAAATTTCATTTTGTTTTATAGTTGCTTAAACACTGTAAGCATAAGAATCTGAGACCTAGTTGTGTGTCAATACATATTTATGGAGCAAAATGATGAAAATAGCTTATTAACTCTAGGAGTCCATGAAAGAGTATTTTTCCTTTAAAAGGAGGCCATCTGTTAGCCAGATTGTTAAAATGCAAAACAAGTGATGTGAGGTATTTAGCATGGTGTGTAGAAATGGTAATTATTATTAAATCTGAAAGAGAATACTGGGGTTCCAGTTCCAGGTAAGATGGAGGAAGTGCCCTTAACCCTGTTTCTCCCATTGAAGGCAACTGTAAATCTTGGGCAGAATGCATGGAGCAGCTATCTGAGAACTCTCAAAATTAAATAGTGTGTTTACCATTTTTTCCATCCGGTATCCACCAGTCTGAACTCAATGCAGCCCAAAACCCAGAAGGGGCACTGGGGCACAGAGAGTAAGTTCCAGGAGAAGCCTCTAGCTCTGGCTTGGGGAACTCCTAAAGCTCAGAGAGAGTGCAAAAATCTCCTAGATATTTTTTCTTCTTTTCCTCAATTCTCTCACACTCTAGCTCCCAAACAATGCTCTGGTAGCAATGAATCCCAAAGGAACAAAAACTCAGAAAGAGGAGAAACTTCCTCTATGATTGGAGGAGCTATGGTCCCAAAAGAATGGAGTGAACCTCCATTGGAGGTTGAACCTCCAACCTGGAGTGAATGGAGTGAACCTCCATTGCTTTTTTTCTCTTTGTCTTTCTACTCCTTGGACCCTGACATGGGCACACTTGTGAAAGTGGGTGGCAAAATTGTATAAATAAAATCTTAGATTTCTGACTGAAGAACAGAAAAACCCAAGGACCCAGAAATAATAGGGAGATCAGGGAGAGGAAGCAGCTTAGGAAAGTGACCCCATCTAACTGATTATGGGGTTGCCTCAAAGCTATGCCTGCATGGATCTGATCCCAAACAGCAAACCAAAGACTATGAACCATGAACTAACATACAGATCACCCCCCCAGGTCCCAGAGTAGCCACTGGGTGGCACACACATGGGAGAGATTCAAGTAGCATATATAAAGGATTTAGAAACCAAATCGATATGGAAATAGCCCACAGAAAGTGAATTAGAACTTGCAGCCTAAACCTGACCAGATCAGCTGCCTACTTAAATAAAAATATTACCATTATCCATAAGCCTTTAAAAAGACCCTGAATCTCATAACAAAATATGAAAAACATTTAGGGTACAACTCAAAATTACTTGACATGTGAAGAATCAGAAAATTTTCAGCTCACTTGGGAAAAGACAGTCAACAGATGTCAACACCTAGACAACACAAAAGTTGGAATTAGCTGGTAAAGTATTTAAAGCAGCTACTATTAAAATGCTCCAATAAATAATTCCTAACACTCTGGAAATTAATGTAAATATAGAAACTCTGAGCAAAGAAATGGAAAACGTCAAGAAGAACCAAAAGGAAAGTTTAGAACTGAAGAATACAGTATGAGTTCAACGGCAGAATAGAGATTACACAGGAAGGAGTCAACCAACTGGGAGAGAATAAAATTATCCAAAATGAATAACAAAGATAAAGAAGATGAGAGGGAAAAAAAAAAGAACAGAGCCTTACCTGTGGGACACTAATTGAAGGTCTAATATTTGTGTTAATAGAGTCCCAGAGACGGGCTTCCCTGGCACAGTGGTTAAGAGTCAGCCTGTCAATGCAGGGGACATGGGTTCAAGCCCTGGTCCGGGAATATCCCACATGCTGCAGTGCAACTAAGCCCATGGCCACAACTACTGAGCCTGAGCTCTAGAGCTCACGAGCCACAACTACCGAGCCTGTGTGCCACAACTACTGAAGCCCGTGCACCTAGAGTCCATGCTCCACAACAACAGAAGCCACTGCAATAAGAAGCCAGCACCCCAACAAAGAGTAGCCCCTGCTGGACACTACTAGAGAAAGCCCGCATGCAGCAACCAACACCCAATGCAGCCATAAATAAGTAAATAAATTTATTTTTTTTAAAAAAATAGAGTCCCAGAGAGAAAAAATAGTACCTTGCTGAAAATTTTTTGAAGAAATAATAGCTGAAAACCCTCCAAATCTGGAAAAAGAAATAAACATACGAATTCAAGAAGCTCAGCAAATCCAAAAAAAGGATAAACCCAAAGAAACCCATGCCCAAATGCATCATAATCAAATTGCTGTAAACTAAATACAAAATAAAAGTCATGAAAGCAACCAGAGAAAAACAACACATTAGCTATAGGAGAACAGTGATTCAGATGACTGTGGATTTGTTACGAGAAACCATGGAGACCAGAGGAAGTGGCACACCATTTTTAAGGTGCTGAAAATAAAGCACTATCAACCAAGATTTCATACTTGTCAAAAATATCCTTCAGAATTTAAGACAAAATAAAGACCTCCTCAGATGAAGAAAAACTAAGATGCCAGCAGACCTGCTCTAAAAGAATTGTTAAAGGAAATTCTTCAGACAGAAGGGAAATAATACCAGAAGAAAATCTGTAACATCAGAATGAAGGAAGAGCATCAGAAAGGGTAAATATCTGGTTAGGTATAACAAACTATTCTCATCTCTTAAGTTATTTAAAATGTGTTTGATGATTAAAAGCAGAATTGTAACATCACCTGGTGAACTTTTCAATGTGTGCAGGTACACTATGTAAGATAATTACAACCTCAAATGGGAGAATGGAGAGACTGATGTGGTGAGATTTCTCCATTCCACCTGAAGTGGGAAAATATTGACTCTAAGTAGTTTGTGAAAAGTTAAGATGTATATTGTAATCCCTATAGCAACCACTAAATAAAAATGTACAAAGAGATAGACTCAAAAAATAAAGAAACGTGAGTGAAACACTAAAAATGATTTAAATAGTCTAAATAGACAAAGAAATAAACATACACGTTGAAGAAGCTCAGCAAATCCAAAAAAGAATAAACCCAAAGAAACCCATGCCCAAATGCACCATAATCAAATTGCTGTAAACTAGATACAAAATAAAACTACAAAAAAAATACTAAATAAAATGGAAAGGGGAATCAGAGGGATAAAAAGACAGTACAATCCAGAAAGCAAATAATAAAATGGTAGACCTAAATCAAAACTTATTAATAATTACATTAAGTAAAAATGATCTAAACACACCAATTAAAAGACAAATGTTGTCAGAATACATTTTTTTAAACCCCTGACACAACTATGTGCTGTTTATAAGAAACTTATTAAAAATAAAAAGAGGGGGAAGGCATACAATGCAAACACTAAAAATAAAGTCACAGTGGCTATATTAATATCAGACCAAAAAGATTTCAGAAATGAGAAAATTACTGAGTCATTCACCAGAAGAAATAGCAATCCTAACTGTGTACCTAACAACAGAGCTTCAAAATACATGAAGCAAAAACTGATAAGAACTGAAAGGAGAAGCAGGCAACTCTATAATTATAGCTGGAGACTTTGACACTCTTAATAATTAGAACTAGTAAACAAAATCAGCAAGAATACAGAAGAACTAAACAACATCATCAAATAACTGGATCTGATTGACATTTACACAGCACTTCACCCAACAACAGAAGAATACACATCATTCTCAATACTGCACTCCACTCAAGAATAGCAGAATACATGTTCTTGGAACATTCACAAAGATAGATCAAATAGTGGGTGAAAAACTAAACCAACAAGTTTTAAAGAACTGAAACCATGCAAAGAATGTTTTCTGACCATAATGGGATTAAACTAGATCAGTAACAGAAAAATAACAGAAAAATCTCCAAATGCTTGGAAATTAAACAACAAACTTCTACATAATTCACAGGCCAAAGAAGAGTCTCAAGGGAAATTAGGAAATATTTTTAACTAAACAAAAATGAAAACACAACACATCAGAATTTGTGAGATGTAGCTAAGGCCATAATTCTAGAGAAATCTATAGCATTAAGTGATTATATTAGAACACAATGAAGGTTTCAAGTCAATAATCCAAGTTTCCACTGTAAGAAAGCAGAAGAGAAGAACAAAGTAAACAGAGAGCAAGCAAAAGGAAAGAAATAATAAATATTGAAGAAATCAATGAAATTGAAAGCAGAAAAAGAAAAGGAAATCAGTACAACAAAAAGCTACTTATGAAAAGATAAATAAAATTGAAAATTTTCTAGAAGGAAAAAGAAGAAGAAATACAAAGTTTCAATACCAGGATTGAAAGAGGAGCTATCACTATAAACCCCACATACATTAAAATGATAGTAAGAGAATACTATAAACAATTCTACACACGTAAATTTGACAACTTAGATAAAATGACCACTTCTTCAAAAACCACAAACTACTCAAACTCTCCCAAGATGAAATAGGTAAACCAAATAGTGCTATAACTATTAAATTATAGTTTAAAAATCTTCCCCCCAAAATAATCCCCAGGATTTTACTGGCAAATTCTACTATTTAAAGAAGAAATAATACAATTCTAGACAATCTCTTCCAGAAAATAGGAGGGAACACTTTGTCTCAATTTATGAACTTAGCATTACCCTAATGCCAAAAATCAAAGACAGTACTCCCTACCCCCCCCCCAAAAAAAAGAGAAAAGAAAGAAAGAAGTGAGAAGAAAGAAGAAAAGAAAACTGGAGACCAATATCCCTAATGAAAATAGATGCAAAATCTTCAAAATATATTAACAAATTAAGTCCAGGAGAACATAGAAAGAATAATACACTACAAACAAGTGAAGTTTATTCTGGAAATTCAAGGATGGATCGATATTGGAAAATCAATCTATGCAAACCACTATATCAACAATCTAAAAAGAAAAACCTCATATCAGTTGATACAGGAAAACATTGGACAAAATGCAACATATAATCACTTTTTAAAATCCCACCAAACTAGGAATACAAGGGAACTTCCTCAACCTAACAAAAGACATCTATAAAAACCCTACAGCTAGCATCATACTTAATGGTGAAAGATTGAATTATTTTCCCCTAAGGTTAGGAAGAAGGAGAACTAATTTCAAGATGGTGGAGGAGTGAGATGTGGAGATCACCCTCCTCCCAACAAATACATCAAAAATATGTCTCCATGTGAAACAACTCCTACAGAACACCTACTGAATGCTGGCAGAAGACCTCAGACCTCCCAAAAGGAAAGAAACTCCCCATGTACCTGGGTAGGGTAAAAGAAAAAACAGAGACAAAAGAATAGGGACAGGACCTGCACCTCTGGGAAGGACCTGTGAAGGAGGAAAAGTTTCCACATACTAGGGAGCCCCTTCACTGGTGGGGATGGGGTGTGGGCAGGGGCGGAGCTTCGGAGCCACGAAGGAGAGCGCAGCAACAGGGGTGCGGAGGGCAAAGTGGAGAGATTCCAACACAGAGGATTGGTGCCGACCAGCACTCACCAGCCTGAGAGGCTTCTCTGCTTACCCACTGGGATGGGTGGGGCCTGGGAGCTGAGGCTTGGGCTTCGGAAGTCAGACCCCAAGGAGAGGACTGGGGTTGGCTCCGTGAACACAGCCTGAAGGGGGCTCGTGAGCCTCAGTTAGCCGGGAGGGAGTCCGGGAAAAAGTCTGGGCCTGCCAGAGACGCAAGAGACCATTGTTACTGGGTGTGCAAAGAGAGGGGATTCCTTCCCTGTGTGCCCACAGAAGGCAGAGCACCGCCTAAATGAGCTCCAGAGACGGGCGTGAGCTGCGGCTATCAGCGCGGACACCAGAGATGGGCATGAAATGCTAAGGCTGCTGCTGCAGCCACCAAGAAGCCTGTGTGAAAGCACAGGTCACTATCCACACCTCCCCTCCCGGGAGGCTGTGCAGCCCGCCACTGCCAGGGTCCCGTGATCCAGGGACAACTTTCCCAGGAAAACACAGGGTGTGCCTCAGGCTGTTGCAATGTCAAGCCAGCCTCTGCCACCTCAGGCTCGCCCCACATTCCAATTATGATTACTGTACCCCTCCCTCCCCCTGGCGTGAGTGAGCAAGAGAGCCCGAATCAGCTGCTGCTTTAACCCCCTCCTGTCTGGGTGGGTAACAGACTCCTGAGGGTGGCCTACAGGCAGAGGCAGGGCCAAAACCAAAGCTGAACCCCAAGAGCTGTGCAAACAAAGAAGAGAAGGGGAATTTCTCCATGCAGCCTCAGGAGCAGCAGATTAAATCCCCACAATCAACTTGATAAACCCTGCATCTGAAGAATAGCTGAATAGACAATGAGTGTTCCCAAAATTGAGGTGGTGGACTTTGGGAGCAACTGTAGACTTGGGGCTTGCTTTCTGTGTCTAATTTGTTTATGCTTACCTTAGTTTAGTATTTAGAGCTTATTATCATTGGTGGATTTGTTTAGGGTTTGGTTGCTCTCTTCCTTTTTTCTTTTTATATAATTTTTTTCCTCTTTTTGTGAGTGTGTACGTGTATGCTTCTTTGTGTGATTTTGTCTGTATAGCTTTGCTTTTACCTTTTGTCATAGGGTTCTGGCTGTTCATTTTTGTTTTGTTTTGTTTTGTTTCTTTCTTATTTTTCTTCTGAGCTGTGTGGCTGTCAGGGTCTTGGTGCTCTGGCTGCATGTCGGGCCTGAGCCTCCAAGGTGGGAGGGGTGAGTCCAGGACATTGGACCACAAGAAACCTCCCAGCCCCACTGATAATATCAGTCAGCAAGAGCTCTCCCAGAGATCTGCATCTCAACACTAAGACCCAGCTCCACCCAATGACCAGCAAGCTCCAGTGCTGGACACCCCATGCCAAACAACTAGCAAGACAGGAGCACAACCCCACCCATTAGCAGAGAGGCTGCCTAAAGTCATACTAAGTTCAAGACACTCCAAAACACACCACTGGACGCAGCCATGCCCACCAGAAGGAGAAGATACAGCCCCACCCACCAGAACACAGGCACCAGACCCCTCCACCAGGAAGCCTACACAAGCCACTGAAACAACCTCACCCATTGGGGGCAGACCCCAAAAACAATGGGAACTACGAACCTGCAGCCTGCAAAAAGGAGACCCTAAACAAAGTAAGTTAAACAAAAGTAGAAGACAGAGAAATATGCAGCAGATGAAGGAGCAAGATGAAAATCCACCAGACCAAACAAATGAAGAGGAAATAGGCAGTCTACCTGAAAAAGAATTCAGAGTAATGATAGTAAAAATGATCCAAAATCTTGGAACTAGAATAGAGAAAATACAAGAAACGTTTAACAAGGACCTAGAAGAACTAAAGAACAAACAAACAATGATGAACAACACAATAAATGAAATAAAAAAATTCTCTAGAAGGAATCAATAGCAGAATAACTGAGGCAGAAAAATGGATAAGTGACCTGGAAGGTAAAATAGTGGAAATAACTGCCACAGAGCAGAATAAAGAAAAAAGAATGAAAAGAATTGAGGACAGACTCAAAGAGCTCTGGGACAACATTAAACGCACCAACATTCGAATTATAGGGGTCCCAGAAGAAGAAGAGAATAAGAAAGGGTCTGAGAAAATATTTGAAGAGATTATAGTTGAAAACTTCCCTAACATGGGAAAGGAAATAGTCAATCAAGTCTAGGAAGCACAGAGAGCCCCATACAGGATAAATCCAAGGAGAAACACACTGACACATATTAATAAAACTATCAAAAATTAAATTCAAAGAAAAATGATTAAAAGCAGCAAGGGAAAAGCAACAAATAACATACAAGGGAAAACCCATAAGGTTAACAGCTAATCATTCAGCAGAAACTCTGCAAGCCAGAAGGGAGTGGCAGGACATACTGAAAGTGATGAAAGGGAAAAACCTACAACCAAGATTACTCTACCCAGCAAGGATCTCAGTCAGATTCGATGGAGAATTTAAAACTTTTACAGACAAGCAAAAGTTAAGAGAACTCAGCACCACCAAACCAGCTTTACAACAAATGCTAGAGGAACTTCTCTAGGCAAGAAACACAAGAGAAGGAAAAGACCTACAATAACAAACCCCAAACCATTAAGGAAATGGTAATAGGAGCATAAATATCAATAATTACCTTAAACGTAAATGGATTAAATGTTCCAACCAAAAGACACAGACTGGCTGAATGGATACAAAAACAAGTCCCATATATATGCTGTCTACAAAAGGCCCACTTCAGACCTAGGTACACATACAGACTGAAAGTGAGGGGATGGAAAAAGATATTCCATGCAAATGGAAATCAAAAGAGAGCTGGAGTAGCAATACTCATATCAGACAAAATAGACTTTAAAAAAAAGATTATTATAAGAGACAAAGAAAGACACTACATAATGATCAAGGGATGAATACAAGAAGAGGATGTAACAATTGTAAATATTTATGCACCCACCATAGGAGTACCTCAATACATAAGGCAAATGCTAACAGCCATAAAATGGAAAATCGACAGTGACACAATAATAGTAGGGGACTTTAACACCCCACTTTCACCAATGGACAGATCATCCAAAATGAAAATAAATAAGGAAACACAAGCTTAGAAGACACAGTAGAACAGATAGACTTAATTGATATCTATAGGACATTCTATCCAAAAACAACAGAATACACATTTTTCTCAAGTGCTCATGGAACATTCTCCAGGATAGATCATATCTTGGGTCACAAATCAAGCCTCGGTAAATTTAAGAAAATTGAAATTGTATCAGGTATCATTTCCAACCACAATGCTATGAGACTAGATATCAATTACAGGAAAAAACCTGGAAAAAATACAAACACATGGAAGCTAAACAATATACTACTTAATAACCAAGAGATTACTGAAGAAAGCAAAGAGGAAATCAAAAAATACCTAGAAACAAATGACAATGAAAACAGAATGACCCAAAACCTATGGGAGGCAGCAAAAGCAGTTCTAAGAAGGAAGTTTACAGCAATACAATCTTACCTCAAGAAACAAGAAACATCTCAAATAAACAACCTAAACTTACACCTAAAGCAATTAGAGAAAGAAGAAAAAAAAAAACCAAAGTTAGCAGAAAGAAATAAATCATAAAGATCAGATCAGAAATAAATGAAAAAGAAATTAAGAAAGCAATAACAAAGATCAATAAAACTGAAAGCTGGTTCTTTGAGAAGCTAAACAAAATTGATAAGCCATTAGCCAGACTCATCGAGAAAAAGAGGGAGAGGACTCAAATCAATAAAATTAGAAATGAAAAAGAAGTTACAACAGACATCGCAGAAATACAAAGCATCCTAAGAGACAACTGCAAACAACTCTATGCCAATAAAATGGACAACCTGGAAGAAATGGACAAATTTTTAGAAAAGCACAGCCTTCTGAGACTGAACCAGGAAGAAATAGAAAATATAAGCCGACCAATCACAAGCATGGAAATTGAAGCTAATTAAAAATCTTCCAACAAACAAAAGCCCAGGACCAGATGGCTTCACAGATGAATTCTATCATTTAGAGAAGAGCTAACCCCTATCCTTCTCAAACTCTTCCAAAATATAGCAGAGGGAGGAATGCTCCCAAACTCAGTCTATGAAACCACCATCACCCTGATACCAAAACCAGACAGAGATGTCACAAAAAAAATTACAGACCAATATCACTGGTGAACATAGATGCAAAAATCCTCAACAAAATACTAGCAAACAGAATCCAACAGCACATTAAAGGATCATACACCATGATCAAGTGGGGTTTATCCCAGGATTGCAAGGATTCTTCAATATATGCAAATCAATCAATGTGATACACCATATTAACAAATGATAAAAATCATATGATCATCTCAATAGATGCAGAAAAAGCTTTTGACAAAATTCAACACCCATTTATGATAAAAACTCTCCAGAAAGTGGGCATAGAAAGAATCTACCTCAATATAATAAAGGCCATATATGACAAACCCACAGGCAACATTGTTCTCAATGGTGAAAAACTGAAACCATTTCCTCTAAGATCAGGAACAAGACAAGGTTTCCCACTCTCACCGCTATTATTCAACATAGTTTTGGAAGTTTTAGCCACAGCAATCAGAGAAGAAAAGGAAATAAAAGGAATCCAAATCAGAAAAGAAGAAGTAAAGCTGTCACTGTTTGCAGATGACATGACACTATACATAGAGAATCCTAAAGATGTTACCAGAAAACTACTAGAGCTAATCAATGAATTTGGTAAAGTGGCAGGATACAAAATTAATGCATAGAAATCTCTTGCATTCCTATACACTAACGACAAAAAATCTGAAAGAAAAATTAAGGAAACAATCCCATTTACAATTGCAACAAAAAGAATAACATACCTAGGAATAAACCTACCTAAGGAGACAAAAGACCTTTATGCAGAAAACTATAAGACACTGATGAAAGAAATTAAAGATGATACAAACAGATGGAGAGATATACCATGTTCTTGGATTGGAAGAATCAACATTGTGAAAATGACTATACTACCCAAAGCAATCTACAGATTCAATGCAATCCCTATCAAACTACCACAGGCATTTTTCACAGAACTAGAACAAAAAATTTTACAATTTGTATAGAAACACAAAAGACCTTGAACACCCAAAGCAATCTTGAGAAAGAAAAATGGAGGTGGAAGAATCAGGCTCCCTGACTTCAGACTATATTACAAAGCTACAGTCATCAAGACAGTATGGTACTGGCACAAAAACAGAAAGATAGATCAATGGAACAGGATAGAAAGCCCAGAGATAAACCCACACACATATGGTCACCTTATCTTTGATAAAGGAGGCAAGAATATACAGTGGAGAAAAGACAGCCTCTTCGATAAGTGGTGCTGGGAAAACTGGACAGGTACATGTAAAAGTATGAGATTAGATCACTCCCTAACACCATACACAAAAATAAATTCAAAATGGATTAAAGATCTAAATGTAAGGCCAGACACTATCAAACTCTTAGAGGAAAACATAGGCAGAACACTCTATGACATAAATCACAGCAAGATCCTTTTTGCACCTCCTAGAGAAATGGAAATAAAAACAAAAATAAACAAATGGGACCTAAATGAAACTTAAAAGCTTTTGCACAGCAAAGGAAGCCATAAACAAGATTAAAAGACAACCCTCAGAATGGGAGAAAATATTTGCAAATGAAGCAACTGACAAAGGCTTAATCTCCAAAATAAACAAGTAGCTCATGCAGCTCAATATAAAAAAAAAAAAAAAACGAATCCAAAAATGGGCAGAAGACCTAAATAGACATTTCTTCAAAGAAGATATACAGATTGCCAACAAACACATGAAAGGATGCTCAACATCACTAATCACTAGAGAAATGCAAATCAAAACCACAGCAAGGTATCACCTCACATGGGTCAGAATAGCCATCAGCAAAATTTCTACAAACAATAAATGCTAGAGAGGGTGTGGAGTAAAGGGAACTTTCTTGCACTGTTGGTGCAAATGTAAATTGATACAGCCACTATGGAGAACAGTATGGAGGTTCCTTAAAAGAACTGAAAATAGAAGTACCATATGACCCAGTAATCCCACTACTGGGCATATAACCTGAGAAGACCATAATTCAAAAAGAGGCAGGTACCACAATGTTCACTGCAGCATTATTTACAATAGCCGGGACATGGAAGCAACCTAAGTGTCCATTAACAGATGAATGGATAAAGAAGTTGTGGCACATGTATACAATGGAATATTACTCGGCCGTAAAAAAAGTGAAATTAGTTATTTGTAGTGAGGTGGATGGACCTAGAGTCTGTCATACAGAGTGAAGTAAGTCAGAAAGAGAAAAACAAATACCATATGCTAACACATATATATGGAATCTAAAAAAAATGGTTCTGAAGAACCTGGGGGCAGGACAGGAGTAAAGATTCAGATGTAGAGAATGGACATGGGGAGGAGGAAGGGTAAGCTGGGACGAAGTGAGAGAGTGGCAAGGACATATATACACTACCAAATGTAAAATAGATAGCTAGTGGGAAGCAGCCGCATAGCACAGGGAGATCAGCTTGGTGCTTTGCAATGACCTAGAGAGGTGGGATAGGGAGGGTGGAAGGGAGGCACAAGAGGAAGGGGATATGGGGATATAGGTATACATATAACTGATTCACTTTTTTATACAGCAGAAACTAATACAACATTGTAAAGCAATTATACTCCAATAAAGATGTTAAAAAAAAAAAAAGGAAGAAGACATACTATCACCAGTCCAATCAACATCATACTGGAAATTGTAGTTAATGTAACTAGGCAAGAAAAAGAAATAAAATACCTACAGATTGGAAAGGAAGAAATAAAAATGTCTTTATTCACAAACATAATTTTCTAAATATACAGTCCTGAGAAATCAACAATAACAACAACAGCAAAATTCATAGAAACGGTAAGTGAGTTTAACAAGGTCACAGGCCACCAGTTCAACGTTCAACACACAAAAATCAATCGTAGTTTGTTTGGTTTTTTTTGGCTGCACTGGGTCTTCATTGCTGTGCGCGGGCTTCCTCCAGTTGTGGCGAGCGGGGGCTATTCTTCACTGTGGTGTGAGGGCTTCTCATTGTGGTGGCTTCTCTTGTTGCGAAGCACAGGCTCTAGGCATGCGGGCTTCAGTAGTTGTGGCTAGCAAGGTCAGTAGTTGTGGCTCACAGGCTCTAGAGCGCAGGCTCAGTAGTTGTGGCGCATGGGCTTTGTTGCTCCACGGCATGTGGGATTTTCCCAACCAGGGCTCAAACCCATTTCCCCTGCATTGGCAGGCAGATTCTTAACCACTGCACCACCAGGGAAGCCCCAAACATAGTTTTAGACACTAGTAAAAATACATACCATTTTCATATTTCATATTCAAGAAAAATAAAATACTTATGTATAAACCTAACAAAATATGCATGGGACCTGTGAGTTGAAAAAACTACAAAATGCTGATGAAAGAATTCAAATTTGGCCTAAATAAATGACAAAACATACTCTGCTTACAGACTGGAAAACTCAATATAGTAAAGATATTCATTTTTCCCAGATTGATCTATAGATTCATACAATTTCAGTCAAAGTTCCAGCAGGATTTTTTTTTTATAGAATTGGGCAGACTAATTCTAAAATTTATATGGAAAAGCAAAGAAACTAGAATAGTGCTACGGACTGAATGTTCATGTACCCCTAAAATTCATATGCTGAAACCCCAATCCTCAGTGTGATGGTATTTGCAGATGGAGCTTTGGGGAGGTCATGAGAGTGGAGCCCTCATAATGGAATTACTGCCCTTAGAAGAACAGGCAAGAGAGAGTTTACTTCCTCTCTCTTTCTTCCATGTGAAGAATACAGCAAGGCAGCCAGCTATGAACTAAGAGGAGGCTCTCACCAGCCATGCTGACACCCTGATCTCAAACTTCCTACCTCCAGAACTGAAAAATAAATGTTTGTTGTTTAAGTCACTCATTCTGTGTCATTCTGTTTTAGCAGCCCAAACTGATGAAGACAAATAGCTAAACCAATCCTGGAAAATGAAGAGTAAAGTTGGAGAAGTCACACTACCCGAATTTTAATACTCTTTATAAAGCTACAGTAGTCAAGACATGGAATTAGCAAAGAAATAGACATGCACGTATCAATGAAACAGAACAGAGTCCAAAAATAGCCCCATACAAACATGACCAAGTCATTTTTTTTTTTTTTTTTTACAAAAGTACAAAAGCCATTCAATGGGGAAAGGACAGTCTTTTCAGCAAATGGTACTGGAACAACTGGACATCCATATGCTAAAATAAAAAAAACTGAACTTCAACTTAAATTTCACACCATATACAAAAATTAACTCAACTGGATCATATATCTAAATATAAAATATAAAACTACAAAACTTGTGGAAGACATGGGCAAAATCTTTGAGATCTAAAGTTAGGCAAAACATTCTTAGATAAGACACAAAGTATAACGCATAAAAGAAAAAAACTGAAATTCAGATTTCTTCAAAACTAGAAACTTTGGTCTGCAGAAGACACTGTTAAGAGAGTGAAAAGACAAGCTACAGACTGGAAGAAAATATTTTCAAATCACGTGTTCAACAAAGGGCTTGTATCCAGAATATATAAAGAATTCTCAAAACTCAACAACAGGAAAACAAGTAGCACAATTTAAAAATGGGCAAAGGACTGAAATAAACACTTCTTCAAAGAGGATGTATGGATGTCAAAAAAATGTTCAACATTATTAACCGTTAGGAAAATGCAAATTAAAATCATAGTGACATACCGCTACACACATTAAATGGCTAAAATAAAATTTTAAATACCCCAAATGCCAAGTACTGATTCAAATATGGACTAACTAGAACTCTCCCACCTTGCTGATAGGAATGCAAAATGGTGTGGCCACTCCAGAAAGCAGCTTGGCAACTTCTCACAAAGTTAAACGTACACTTACCATATGACCCAGCAATCCAACTTCTAATTATTTACCCTAAGAAATGAAAACCCAAGTTCACACAAAAACCTGAACACAAATGTTTATAGTGGCTTTATTCATTATTGTCCCAAACTGGAGGCAACCTAACTATCCTTCAAAAGGTGAATGGATAAACAAACTGTGGAACAACCATACAGTGGAATATCAACCACTCAGCAATAAAAATGAACAGATTTTTAACACACACAACAACTTGAATGAACCTCTAAGGTATTATGCTGAATGAAAAAGCCAGTTTCAAAGGGTGATCTACTATATGACTCCCTTTATATGACATTCTCGAAAACACAAAACTATAGTGATGGCAAACAGACAAGTCAGTGGCAGAGGTTGGAGGTGAGGAAACAATGTGACTAGAAAGAGCTAGCATGAGGGACCACTGTTTTAATTATGGTGGTGGTTACATAAATCCATATATGTGTCAAAATTAATAGAATCGTATACACACAAAACATTAATTTTACTATATAATAATTTTTAAATAAAAATTTTAAAATAAATACTAACCTATGAGACAGACAAGCTATACCAACTCAAAGCTAAGAATACATTGTTTTGCAGTCCCTTCCCTGATCCTTGCAAATAGTTTGCAAGATTCTCTCAGGCTGTGAGCTACCACAATACGTTGAGCTTCAGGGTTCAGAAGCCAACCTGGGGCAGATTGCTGCCCTATTTGAGCACCCAACTATTGGGTTCTCAAGAATTTTAGCAAATAAATTAATTGGAAGATGATTCTTAGCATTAAATAATGATTCTTCACTTACCAAAAGGTTCCTTTGCAACGAGAACTGTCTAGTCCCCTTCAGTCTGTACAGATTGCAGACCTAATGGCAAAGAAATAAAAAACCTAAAACAATGGAAACCACTGCTTATTGAACTGAAGTGATGCCCTACACAATGCTAAACTTAGTAGGTAAAGCAATGAGAAAATTGAATGAAATTTACCAATGTTTGAGGTACACAAAAAATTTTAAATCCAGCCATTGTCTGCAAGATGTATTCAATAGTCGCTTGACCCAGCATGCAATGAATTACAGGCACAGTGGTTGGAGAATCATCATCTAAAGTCTGAATTGCCTTCTCCCCAAAACAGAAAGAGAAAAGTGGAGTTATCTCACTTCTCTGCTCCTTTTCCCAGCCTCTCTCTTTCATCATTATTCTCAAGGAGGAAATATCACAAACCTACTGTCAAGACTCTGCAGAGAAATTGGAGAAGCTTTCAGGCCTCTGTCCAGAAGACCCTCCGACTATCTTATTTAATTCTCCCATCAAACCATGAAATAGGTACTTATATTGTTTACGAATGCTTTTGGCTGCAAGGAACAGAATAATCAATTCACAGCAACATTAACAAACAAGGGTTCATTTTTCTCACGTGAAACTTGGGCAGTTAGGCTTTGTCTTAGCTGCTCCATGATGGAGGACCCTGAATAGGTGTCTCCACATTCTCCTGGTCTCTTGGGAATAAAATTGCTGCCACAGCCATAGCATTAGTCAAGAAATTTCCATTGTAGGAAGCAGGGGGCAGCATGAGCGGGGTGGGGGGGGGGGTTCCTCCCACCAACCAACTTCACGTCAAGAAGGAAGCAGGTGGCAGACAGAATACAGAGATGCTCTTTGTCTGCCTTCTCATATCAGGGAGGGAAAATGCCAGAACGACTCCCAAAATGTTCCCTTTTCAACTCATTGGCCAGAACTGATCACATGTTCACTCTAGGATCAGGACCTAGGCCCACCTCCCCAGAAATCATGGGAAGTGACACCTGAACAAAATTGATATTCTGTT
Organism: Aethalodelphis obliquidens; assembly: GCF_003676395.1. Taxonomy (NCBI): domain Eukaryota; kingdom Metazoa; phylum Chordata; class Mammalia; order Artiodactyla; family Delphinidae; genus Aethalodelphis; species Aethalodelphis obliquidens. Next base: position 3,785,046 of record NW_020837965.1, on the reverse strand, counting down.
GGCAAGGAAGAAAAGGAGGCCATAAACATTGCCTGCCATGGTACAGTTACTATTTCCTCCTTTTTACAGATGAGAAAACTGTGGCTTAGAAAAGATAAGAGACTTGCCCAAGGTCACCCAGCTGATAAGTGCAGAAGCCAGATTGCAAACCCAAAACTGTCTGGCGGCCAAGCCTGTGCTCTCAACCTCTGTTAGTACCTCTTTGGAATGCAGTTCATGTTGTGATCAATTCCTTCCCTCCCTGAGGCCGCAAGCCAGGAGGGCTAGTAGAGATTGCACTGCTAATGACTATGCAAGTCTTAGAAAAGAGAACAGAGCAAGAGTCCCACTGTGGGTCAGCATCTGGGTCATCCTGCACCTGCTTACCTGATGGCAGGGGAGAGCATGTCTGTGAAATCTCCATCTTCCTGTGGCTCTGTCTTCCTTGGCCTCTCCCCACTGGCCTCCATCTTCCTCTTTGAAGAGGCCCTTAGAAACCATCCAGGGGAACAGAGCTGGGTAAGGGAGCTGGGTTGGAAATTCTGCCCCTCTGGCTTGCTCCCTGACCCAGCCACTCTGGGCTGCTTCCTTGGCCCTGTTCAGTTTGCTCATCTTCTCCCTGCTGATTTTCCTAGGGACCCTGATATCCAAAATAACTCAAAAGTCACCATATGTGACTCTAATGCATACATATCCTCCCTTAAATGAGGGCTGCAGACTGTATTTATTTCAATGAGAAAACAAATTAGCAGGTAATAAATTGTCCCTCTTTTTCTGTGTTCCTAGTGGGCCCCACAATTAGCAAGAACCAACTGTCACATTAATTTCACTGTCAGGGACCAGCACTAAGGGTGACATCATACTGTTCCCTAGCCTGGGTGGGAAGTAGGCACACCTGTGGCCCTGAAGTGGACCAGTGGGGAAAGGGAAGTGGACACTATTCATGAACAGGTTCCATGTCAAATCCTACTGTGTTTTTTTCTGGGCTGTTTCCCAAGAGGAGAGAGCTGGGTCTCTAAAAACTTAAAGGCATTATGGTTTCGGGCACAGGCACAAATAGATTTTCCAACACTGGTTATGTTCTCAACACACTGCTGGTACCTCCATCCCTGTTTCAGGAGGTCTTGTAGGGAAAGAGCATCTTGTTGTGTTTAAGTAATGGTCTCTCCGTTCCAAAAGAATTTCTGCAACATTATTGAGTGGGACAAGGAAGGATTAGCAAGTCCGCAGATTATCTGAGCAATAAAGATATACTGCCATAGGCCTTTTCATTTGGAACTCAGTCTTGGTCAATATCAACATCTTATGGCAAGTCGATAAATCCCGGTATCAACCGCCGTGGAAGAAGTGTCAACACCTGCTGCCGGCAACTTAGTTTATGGTGAATCAAGACCTTGAACGAGGCTTTAAATTTGCTGATGCCTTTTTCTGCGGGGTTTGGTTTGTCGCGGCTCACCCAGCCAGATCGATTCGATGCGTCGTGCTGGGGAAGAGGAAAAGGTTTGTGGCTCTCAGAGTATTAGCAAGTTCATTTCACACTGATGCTGTGACAGAGGCCAGGGGAGGGTTTACAGAGGCGGCATTCATCAAGCTGGCTGGTCGTCCACGACATCCCTCAGGCTTGGAGCCGAGAGACAGGGAAGGTGGGCGCTGATGGCTGGCAGTTCATAGGGAGAATTGTGGCTTTCTTTGAGAGAGGACATGTAGTGAAAAGGGGGTGGGATCCGGAGGCTCTAATGACTCCCACGCTAGGAAAGGAGCCAGCTCTCAGGAGCTGTTTGAGTCTAAGGGCATTTTTCCCTTCCTGGAGAGTCTGTGGCAGACTGACTGCAAAAATGGCCCTAATTCTCCATCCTTCCCACACCACTTGCAATGTGACCTGGTAGTTCTTCTCATCAAGAAGTTGAAACTATTTCCCTGTTCTTTAAATCTAGGCTTCCTTGTAAGTTCCTCTGACCAACAGAATGTGGGCAGCAACATATCAGCTCCAAACTAGGCCTCTAGAGGCCTCATCTACTCCCCTCTCCCTCTCCCTCTCCCTCTCCCTCTCCCTCTCCCTCTCCCACCCTCCACAACCCCCCTTTCTCCCTCCCCTGTCATGAGAACACCATCAGCTAACCTTCTGGAGGGGAGAGAGCATGTGGAGAAGAGCCAAGTCTCCCCAGCTGAGGTCATTCTGAACCAATCAGCCTCCAGCCAACCTGACCACAGATGCTGAGCCCAGCTGAGCCCAGCCCAGATCAGCAGAGCCATAAGCCTGTGAGCAATGATAAATGGTTATTGTTTCAAGTCAGTGAGGTTTGGGGGATTTTTTTTGTTTTTTTGGGTTTTTTTGGTGGGGGATGTTTTTTTATGTAGCATTATTATGTCAATAGATAATTGATACATGGTTCATCCAGTTGTTTTAGTAACCAAAGCAATGCCCAGGAGAAATCACCCCAGGCCGTGAACTTCAGGGTTCCTGACTCTCTGAGGACCAGAGTTCTACAAACTGGTCTAAGAACCTGAAGTCTGTATACACTATGTACATGCAACAAAAACTCCACAAAGCCAGTCCATGCCTTCCCCCAAAAATACTGACAGCAAAAGGCCATACACATTTCCCCAATTTAACTTAATCTTAGGGGTAAATGTAATGATCTCCAAGACAACCAGGCCAGATCTAGCTCCAGGACTCTGAACAACACTTCTTTTTTCTGGAATGGATAGACAAGTACCAGCTAGCCCCCACCTCCCCACACAGCCTCCCTAAGTCAGTGAAATATTTTCTGTAAAATGGTAAAATTTCTACTGCTCCTCTAATAAATTACCACAAATTTAGTGTCTTCAACAATATAAATACATTATCTGCTTGTTCTAGAGGTCGAAGTCGGACATGGGTCTCAGTGAGCTAAAATCAATGTGGTGTCAGGGCTGCCTTCCCTTCTGGAAGTTCTAGGGGAGAATCTGTATCTTTCCAGCTTCTAGAGGTTGCCCTCATTCCTTAGCTCATGGCCCTTTCCCCCATCTTCAAAGTCAGCAACAATGGATTGAGTCCTTGTCATGTCACATCTCTCTGACCTACTCTCCTGCCTCACTATTCTACCTTTAAGGACTCAGGTTATTAAATTGGACAATCCAATAATCCAAGATAATATCACCATCTCAAAATCTTACCCTTAATCATATCTTCAAACTCCCGTTTGCATTATAAAGTAATGTAGTTACAGTTTCCAGGGATTAGGACATAGACATCTTTGGGGGCCATTATTCTGCCTCCCACAATTTCACTGTGATTTTGTATAATAAAGATTGAAAGACAGGAAGCTTTTGTTTTTCTCAGACATCTCCATAGAACTGAGGGGCCTACACCTGGAATTCTATAAAATGGGATCATGTTAGAAAAGAAGGGAGAGATGGAAATGAACCAGGATCAATAATATCCCCTAATTCATCCACAAAGTTGCAGGGCATCCTACCCTCCATGAAATGGTGATCTCACTACTGAGGAAGCAGTAATTCAAGGGCAGGGTTAGATAGCTTTATTCTACAAGGAACACAGCTCTTCAGGGTGTCATAACCCTGAACAGAACTGCCAGAAAACTGTTGACACCTCTCATGGCAATTCCAGAAAGGCCATTCAGGAGCCATGGCAGACTCTGAAACCAATGAGGTTCTTTCCCCACTTACTGAACCCTGTGCTAATAGTTGAGGGGTTGCAGAGATGGATCTGAAGAGATTCTGCCCTCAAAGGGCTTACAGACTAGAGATTATACAGAACAGGCATTTAAATAAATGACGGTTACAATTTTTAGAAAGAGAAAAGCATCACAAGAAATAAACAGATAAAATGTGATGAAAGTTCGGAGCAAAAGAAGATGGGAAGAGTGCAGAGTGGATAGGAAGAAGAGGAGAAAAAGAATAAGCTGGGAGGGCATTCTGAAAGAATTTAAGGAAGCACAATATAAATTAAAGTTATAAACTTTATGGTTTAAGCTGGGGTAGACAAACTTTTTCTGCAAAGGGGCAAACAGTAAATATTTTAGGCTTTGCCGGTCATATGGTCTCTGTTGCAACTACTTAACTCTTCTGATGTAGTGCAAAAGCAGCTAAGAAAGCATGTGAGCATGGCTGGGTTCCAATGAAACTTTATTTATAAAAAGAGATGGGCCAAATCTGGCAGATCCCCATTTTAAGCCATGCTGTAGGCATCAAGTAGCATAATCATGAAAGGATTTATGGAAGATATAATGCTTTGGTTAAGCTTTGGTGAATGGATAGGACTTGAATGTGAAGGAAGAACAGTCAAAGAAGAAGGTAAAATTAACAATCTTTGTGGGATACTGAAGAGACCAAGTCCTTAAGGGTTTCAAATAGAGGATTTTGTATGGGGGAAATACTTGAAACACAACTAGTTTGAGTAGAGGTATTTTATGGAGAGCCTAGATAGGCAAGGAAAGAAGTTTTGGTGTAAGACGATGGGAATTAGGAAGCCGTGGATAGGCTTTGACCTGGTAAATGATGGCATGCAAATATTTTTCAAATCACTAAGTTCAAGGATTGGCATCTAGGGCCGTACAAGCACACGAAGCAGAGGTCCTGAAGACTGTCGCTACAGGATTAAAAGCTCGCCCTTTAATCCCCAGCCAACAACTGGTCATGATGTCACCTGTTTCCACACACAATTGGAGCTGGTCTGCACCTCACACAGAGCTGGGCCCGGATTCCCAGAAGATTCAAGGTGCCCATTAGGGTCTGAGCTTGGTTTCCCCGAAGCACTGGGCGTTTCTGCCTTCCTGTCCTCTGCGAAGAGGGCTCTCCCTCCACCTCTTCCCCTGCTCTCTGCTCTGCCTCCTCCACCCCAGAGCCTTCTTGCTGCTGTGAATCGCATGTTATAACAAATGAGTTACCGAAGGCTCCAACAAGCTGCTCATCGTTAACCCCAGCAGGAGAAAAGCAGCCGCGACCTGGAGCTGCGACCTTGTTAGAGTTGGTAATGAGGTAACGGGAAAATATTTCTGCCTGATTAGAATCCCTAATGAGCTGCTGACAACGGTGAGCAGAGAAAGGCCAGCTTCTAGCTCTCTCCCCATCCCCTCCCACACCTCTCCCTGCTCCCAAGCAGCGCTCCAGGCAGGAAAGTGTTCTTTGCCAGCAGTTAAGACCATAAAGAACAAACACAGGGGCTTCCCTGGTGGCGCAGTGGTTGAGAGTCCGCCTGCCGATGCAGGGGACGCGGGTTCGTGCCCCGGTCCGGGAGGATCCCACATGCCGCGGAGCGGCTGGGCCCGTGAGCCATGGCCGCTGAGCCTGCGCGTCCGGAGCCTGTGCGCCACAACAGTGAGAGGCCTGCGTACCGCAAAGAAAAAAAAAAAAAAAAAAAGAACACACACAAAGCAGCCCCAGAAACTCCCTTTCCATCTCTCTTCTCCCTCTCCCTAGGAGGATATACCTCCATCTTATTCATTTTTCCATGCATACGGACCGCTGCCACCTGCTAACACCCTAACGATGCCACCTGGACCATACATAATTGGTCACAGGTGCCCCATGGGTCCTGGCAAGGTCCTCACTCAGAAAGAAATAGAAATGCAGGAGAATGCTGCATCTGACTAGCCACTGGAAACATGAGGCCACAGGCCAAATTCCCACAGCAACCAGTCAGAGCCAATTCTCCAATGCAAAGAATTTTGCTTGCGTTCAATTCAGAGAATATTCTGAAATCCCCATTTTCTTCTAGTTGACTGATTTTAGAAAGCATCTGGATTAGCTCCAGAGTGAATTGATTCACCACAATAGTGATTTTTAGAAGGAAAATAAAAACTCACAACATATTTTGGAGGTAGTTCATGGTTCAATAAAAAAATAATATTTGGGTTCAGTTTGGGATTCAGGTTGTGCTTATGGTCAAGTTCCTGTGTCAGAGGGACTTGAATTTTTAAAGCTTACGAGATATTTATGTAGTCCCGGATTATGAATTCAAAGGAAGAGAAGATATGTTGCTGTAGTAAGAAAAGAAAGTATTCCAGGATTTGGTAAAATCCCCCTTGGGGTGCCTGTGAGTTCTGTTTGTGGGATACAGCCCAGTCTGGCTCCTCTACCGGGCAAGGCAGCTCCCACTTCATTTCTAAGGGACCCCACCACTACCAAGGTCCCTTTGCTGTGTCCACAACAGAAGCAGGCTTTGGCTGTATTCTAAATCACAAAGCATCTGACGTTTTAGCTACCATTAAGCAAATCACACCAGAGCAGTGGTCCTCAAGCTTGGTTGTACATTGTTATCTCCCAGGGAGTTTTAAAAAAATGAGGATGCCAGGGTCCACCCTCAGAGATGTTGATTTAATTGGTCTGGAGTATGGCTTGGGTGTTGGGACTTTTAAGTGTGCTTCTAGAGCTGAGAGCTACTGGTCTAGTGTACTGCTTCTCAAACTTCAATGTATATATGGATAGCTTGGGCTTTTGTTAAAATGAAGGTTCTGATTCAATAGGTCTTGGATAGACCTGAGATTCTACATTTCCAGCAAGCTCCCATGCTGCTGGTCCTTGGACCACGTTGATTAGAAACGATCTAGCATATCATCCTGAAGTGCTATTATATTTATTAGACACTATATTTGAGAGAACTCAGTCAACCACAATCAGTAGAAATCCAACTCAAACTGGAATAATTGAAAGGAGGAATTCATTGGTACAAATAAGTGGGGAAATCCAAGGGTGGGGCTGGCTTTAGGCATGGATATATCCAGGAGCTCAAATTATGTCACTAGGACCTTCTGTTTCTATTTTTGCTTTCCCAGGTTTCCCTGGTGGTGCAGTGGTTAAGAGTCTGCCTGCCAACGCACGGGACATGGGTTCAAGCCCTGGTCTGGGAAGATCCCACATGCTGCGGAGCAACTAAGCCCGTGTGCCACAACTACTGAGCCTGCGCTCTAGAACGCATGAGCCACAACTACTGAAGCCCGTGTGCCTAGAGCCCGTGTTCCACAACAAGAGAAGCCACCGCATGAGAAGCCCGCATGCCGCAATGAAGAGTAGCCCCCGCTCGCTGCAACTAGAGAAAGCCCGCGCGCAGCAACAAAGACCCAGTGCAGCCAAAAATAAATAAATAAAATAAATAAATAAATAATAAAATTAAAAAAAAATAAATAGGGCTTCCCTGGTGGTGCAGTGGTTGAGAATCTGCCTGCTAATGCAGGGGACGCAGGTTCGAGCCCTGGTCTGGGAAGATCCCATGTGCCGCGGAGCAACTGGGCCCATGAGCCACAACTACTGAGCCTGCGCGTCTGGAGCCTGTGCTCCGCAACAAGAGAGGCCACGATAGTGAGAGGCCCGCGCACCGCGATGAAGAGTGGTCCCCGTTTGCCACAACTAGAGAAAGCCCTCGCACAGAAATGAAGACCCAACACAACCAAAATAAATAAGTAAATTAATAAATTCCTGCCCCCAACATCTTAAAAAAAAAAAGATTAGCACGTTTAAAAAAAAATAAAAAATAAAAAAAATAAAATAAAATAAAATAAAATAAATAAATAAATAAATTTTTAAATGTAAAATATTTTTGCTTTCCCTTTAGTGTGCTCCATTTTCAGTCAGGCTCTCTCCATGCGGCATCAAAGATGTTCCAAACAGTTCCAGACTTACCTCACCCACACAGTTGGCAGAGCCAGAGAAAAGAGCGTGCCACTGTCTCCTTCACCATCCACACTGGCCCCTGAATATGACTCATAATCCCCACTGCTGGACAGGGACGGGCAGAGCTCCATAGTTAATAGCCTCACCTGAAACACAGGTATTGGGGAACGACAGTTTCCCAAGGGAGGGATGGAGAGCAAACCACAAAGGAGCTGATGTCCCCCATGAGCACCACAGTCACGTGCCAGAAGCTCTTCGGATGTTCTCTGCCACTTCCCCTTCTCTTGCTGTTGGCTCTCACCCACCATGACTCTTCTCTGCTCTTCACAAATGCGAAGGGCCTCCCTATTCCTCAGCAATCTGTCCCTTATAGAGTCTCTCCAGTCAGATGCTCACAACTGGGTGAACAGAAGCCAAGGAAGTCCTTAAAACTCTAACTTCCTACATCTCTCCTGACCTCCAGGACCAGAACAGGAAGAGGGCCACAGAACAGACAGTGCTTTAGAGATAGAAAAAACGTTCAGAGAGCATGTTGAATCCCTCCATTTTACAGATGAGAACACTGAGGCTCAGAGTAACTGAGTAACTTGTCTGAGAACACTCAGGCAAAGACTGGCAGAGCCACAGCCTAAATTCAGGTTTTCATTTCTGTCAGTCACCAGGAAACTGACCCAAGCTGTCAGAAACAGAGGGACGGGTCGCCAACTAACTCAGTATTGGGTTTGTTTTGATGCTAAATGCGCCACTGGCCGGAACCAGTCCACAGCACCACTCTCCGGGCCCCAGCGTCCGCGGGAGTGGCGACACTGGCAGGGATGCTGCATCCGAGGACGGCCTCACTCCACGGGACCTCGCCCGCCAGCCTACCAGCCGCTGTGCCCTTGCCCTGGCCGAGGCTGCACCAGCTCTCCCGGCCGTAATGATCCGTGACTGCATCCAGACTCCTGGGACGTTCGACCTTCCTTTGCAAACACAAGGGCCTGGGGAGAGCAGGGGAGGGAAGCAGGCGGAGCCTGGGCCTGGCTGGGGGAGCCTCCCCCAACCCTGGCCCCCAGCAGGGACCCCAGCAGTGCTGCCCCCTGCAGGCATCTGCCCAGGTGAGGCGGGCCAAGGAAGCGGGCAGCAGGATCGCATGTGGGAAAGGACGGACACACGGACACACACACACACACACACAGTCTCGGCCATGACTTGGGCCCAGCCACCCGTCCTGCCAATCCACCCCCCTCCCCAGGTTGGAGGCAGCGGGAAGACTTGCCAACCTCCAGCTACCGCCCCTCATGCCACTCCCCAACTCCAAAAACCCCAGGCTGCTGGCCAACAAGAAAGCAGAGGGTCCCATGGCAAATTTCTTATGGGAGCGGGGCTGCCCCTACCTCCTACAAAGAGGCTGGGAATTGTGGCCAAGAGATGGGGCAGCTCTCAGCTCCGGAGTGGGTTCCAGGGGTGTGCAGTGCAGGGAGAGACTGCCCAGCCCCTAAACTGTCACAGTCAGGTTGATTGTACCTTCAAGTTTCCATCACCTCCATCCCAACCTTCACCCACCCTGTCCAGCCATCATCCAGCTAACCCTGTGTGGTTTTCTGCTTTGCACTTCTCACTGCCCAATGTTATATATTTGTTTGTTGTCTCTCCCTCACCTGACCCCATTCACTGCTACATACTCAGCACCTACAATGGTACCTGGCCTGCAAAAGACAATAATTGTGACGGACGCCACGATAGCAATAGCTTCAGCTGAAGAGAGCTGCCCTTCCCAGGTTGGCCCACATCCCTGGACTGATGGAGGTCCAGCATCTAGGCCCGACCTAGGACAACTCTGTAGGTCAGGTCTAGCTCCAGAGCGCCCTTTGGGGTTGACTGCGGCTGTGTGGTTCCCCTTTGCCCACTCCCGTGTCTGTTCCCTTCTTTCCACAGGTGTTGGTGCAAGGACACTCCTTACCATCGTGCTCAATAAACTCAGCCTCAGTGCCCACTTCCCAGGGGGCCAGAGCACAGCAGTATATATCTCTGGAATGAAAATGGACAGAGAGAGAGGAAAAAAGAAAGAGCTTTGACTTTCTACTGTTGTTCACCATCCACATCCCCAAAGTACCTCAAATCTGCCTATTTCTCTCCCCGTCCAATGCCACCACCATAATTAAAGCCACCACTCTCTCTTGTTTGGAGCCCTGTATCTCCTCTGGAACGGACGCTGTGAGGCCCACCCCAGACCCTCTATCTAGCATCCCCTGAACACAGCTGCAGCCGTGGTGGAGGGTTGCCAAGAGGCCGGCAGCTTCCCTCCTCAAGCAGCTCCCCTGCTTTCTCCCAGGGCTTTCTGACACAGCACAGCAGCTTGCTCGGCCCAGAGCAGGGCAGCCCGGAGTGCTAGGGATCTTACAGCCCCCCAGGGACACTCCGCAAGCATCACAGATGACCACCCATCCCCACTCCTCGGGAGGACAATGCTGAGGCATATTCCACAAGATTCCTCAGAGGCCCCCAATGGGATTCAGCCCCTCCATTCACCACCCCAACTCTTCTTCTCAGTTCCCCCCATTCCCTCACTTGTGCTTCCCAAGTAAAAACTAGCAGCACCTAAATCCTTGTCTCAGTACCTGCTCTGGGGGGAATCCAAACTGGGTGAGCCTCCTGACTGACCTGGGCTTCCGCTCTTGCTGCTTTGAGCTTCTGAAGACAGCACTGCAGAGAACCAGCCTTCCAGGCTCCTCCAGGCCACAGGGACTTCGCTGTGTGGCTCCGTCTATTATTTCCTTCAGCAACTCTTTGTTGAGTGCCTACTGCTTCAGACATTGGGGTACACGGCAAAGCAAAGTCAAAAATCCTCCCACTCCTCCCCAAGTCCCTTCTCACCAGATTCTTGCTTCTCTTGCCTCACTCCTATTTACCATTTAAGTCTCAGCTTGTAAAGCATGGCCTGTGTTCATTCAGGAAGGTCTCCAAACCCTGCCTTCTCCATGCAGTCTTCCTCCACCAGGGTGAGAGAGCTCCCCTGCCCTACTCCAGGGCCAGGTGCACCACCTGTCTTAGTCTGCTTGGCTGTCATACGAAATACTATAGACTGTGTGGCTTAAACAACAGAAGTTTGTCTCTCACAGTTCTAGAGGCTTGGGGCATCCAAGATCAAGGTGCCAGCAGATTGGCTTCCTGGGGAGAGCTTACTTCCTCTATGTCCTCATATGGTCTTTCCTCAGTGTGTGCAAGCTTCTTCTTCTTATAAGGCCACCAATCCCATCACGACTCTAATTATCCCCCAAAGGTCCCACCTTCAAATACCATCCCATTGTGACCTAGAGGCTTCAACATATGAATCTGAGGAGGACACAGATATTGAGTCCATAACACCAGTGATGAGAATGATCAGGTAAGAGATTGGTCCTCAGATGACTGAGGCAAAAACTGAATCATTTGGGCTTAAAGACTGAAATATAAGACATGATACCATAAAACTCCTAGAAAAGAACGTAAGCAAAACATTCTCTGACATAAATCGTACCAATATTTTCTTAGCTCAGTCTCCCAAGGCAATAGAAATAAAAACAAAATTAAACAAATGGGACCTAATCAAACTTATAAGCTTTTGCACAGCAAAAGGAAACCATAAACAAAACTAAAAGACAACCTACAGACTGGGAGAAAAATATTTGCAAATGATGTGACTGACAAGGTCTTAATTTGTAAAATATACAAACAGCTCATACAAGTCAATAACAAAAAAATGAACAACACAATCTGAAAGATGGGCAGAAGACTTAAATAGACATTTCTCCAAAGAAGACATACAGATGGCCAAGAGGCACATGAAAAGACTCTCAACATCACTAATTATTAGAGAAATGTAAATCAAAACTACAATGAGATATCACCTCACACCAGTCAGAATGGCCATCATCCAAAATACTACTATATTTAAAATAGATAACCAACAAGGACCTACTGTATAGCACAGGAAACTCTGCTCAGTATCTTGTAATAACCTAAATGGGAAAAGAATCTGAAAAAGAATAGATACATGTAAATGTATAACTGAATCACTTTGCTGTACACAAGAAACTAACACAGCATTGCTAATCAACTATACTCCAATTAAAAACATGTCTACAAATGACAAATGCTGGAGGGAGTGTGCAGAAAAAGGAACACTCCTACACTGTTGGTGGGAATGTAAATTGGTACAGACACTATGGAGAAGAGTATGGATGTTAGTTAAGAAACTAAAAATAGAGCTGCCATATGATTCAGCAATCCCACTCCTGGGCATATGTCCAGAGAAAAACATGGTTTGAAAGGATATATGCACCCCAATGTTCATTGCAGTGCTGTTTACAATAGCCAAGACATGGAAGCAAACTAAATGTCCATTGACAGACAAATGGATAAAGAAGATGTGGTACATATATACAATGGAATATTACTCAGCCATTAAAAAGAATGAAATAATGCCATTTGCAGCAACATGGATGGACCTGGAGATTATCATACTAAGTGAAGTAAGTCAGACAGAGAAAGACAAATATCATATGATATCACTTATATGCAGAATCTGAAAAAAATGATACAAATGAACTTATTTACAACACAGAAACAGACTCATAGACTTAGAGAAGGAACTTATGGTTACGGGGGGGAAGGGTAGGGGGTAGGGATAGACTAGGAGTTTGGGATTGACATGTACACACTACTATATTTAAAATAGATAACCAACAAAGACCCACTGTATAGCACAGGGAACTCTGCTCAATATCCTGTGATAACCTAAATGGGAAAAGAATTTGAAAAAGAATAGATACATGTATATGTATAACTGAATCACCTTGCTGTACACATGAAACTAACACAGCATTGTTAATCAACTATACTCCAATTAAAAAAAAAAAAGTCTACAAATGCCAAATGCCGGAGGGAGTGTGGAGAAAAGGGAACCCTCCTACTCTGTTGGTGGGAATGTAAATTGGTGCAGCCACTGTGGAAAACAGTATGGAGGTTCCTCAAAAAACTAAAAATAGAGTTGCCATATGATCCAGCAATCCCACTCCTGGGCATATATCCGGACAAAACAAAATTTGAAAAGATACATGCACCCCTATGCTCATAGCAGCACCATTTACAAGAGCCAAGACATGGAAACAACCTACAATAGATGTCCATCAACAAATGAACAGAAAAAGAAAATGTGGTATATACAATATATACAATGGAATATTACTCAGCCATTTTCAGCAACATGGATGGACCTAGAGATTATCAGACTAAGTGAAGTAAGTCAAAAAGAGAGACAAATACCATATGATATCACTTATATGTGGAATCTAAAATATGACACAAATGAACATATCTACAAAACAAACAGACTCACAGATATAAGAGAACAGACTTGTGGTTGCCAAGGGGGAGGCGGTGGGGGTGGGGGAGGGGAGGACTCGGAGTTTGGGTCAGCAGATGCAGACTATTATGTATAGAATGGATAAACAACAAGGTCCTACTGTATAGCACAGGGAACTATATTCAATATCCTGTGATAAACCATAATGGAAAAGAACATGGAAAAGAATATATATATGTATAACTGAATGACTTTGCTGTATAGCAGAAATTAACATAACATTGTAAATCAACTATACGTCAATAAAACTTTTTTAAAACTGCATCATTCATTCATCCATTAAACTGACATTTATTAGTACTTACTATGTACCAGTACTCTGCGCTGAGGTTCCAGTGTTGATTCAAGTAAATTTAGCTCCTGCCTTCATAAATATTACAGTCTTCAAGATATGACAACCAGAGGCTGTGGGGAAGAGAGCACCAGATGTCAGCGCAGGTCTCTGCAGAGTTCAGTCATTCATTCAACAAACATTTGGTGAGTTTGACTGTGTGCCAGGACACAGGGAGAAATCACAGTCACTGCCCTCACAAGGCTCACAATCCTGGAGGTATAGGCAGATTGCAAATACAACATGGTAAGTTCTACAGAGTTGAGTCATGACATATGTGCATGTAACATTTGTTCATGTAATTATACAGCAAAAAGAGAGAGAGAAAATAATCAGAGAAATAAAACAGTGGTTCACCCACCATTCCTCCCACTAAGCAATGCCCCAGCATCAGCACAAGATGATAAAGAGAAGCCATCAGACCTTCAGTTTGTTCCACTCCCTATTGCCTTTCTCGGTGTGATCATTGCCCACCTCACTGACATCCATTTATCATTAAAAACACGTTCTTCTTCACTCAAGGTCCCTAAACTAAAGCCAACTACTTCATCTGGTCATCAGTCAAAGAGGTGGGATCGCTTTCATCACTGGCTGGGCTGGACTTCTTAAGGGGTATCTGAAAAGAGTTTTTTTTTAGCAAACAATATGTTTTGTTATACAAGTATTAATTATAAGAATGTTTTCTAGTTTTTATTTTAATTTTATTTTTAATAGATTAAAAGTTCACAATCATTCAGAAGGAACACAGTAAAAAGTCTCCCTCTCATTCTGTCCTCAGCCATTCAGTTGCTCCCAGAGGCAACCAATGGCATATTTTTCTTCTTTAACACAAATAATAGCATGGTATTCACACTCTTCTGCACTTACTTTTTTCTCTTAACAATATACCTTAGAGATAATTCCATGTCAATATGACAAGCTTCCTCCTAATATACAGTGCTTACTATTTCTCTGCATGGATGTACATAATTTATTCAACCAGTCTCCATTGATGAGCATAAAGATTGTTTCTCATATTTTGCTGCAATGAATGACCTTGACCATACAACATTTTGCAAATGTGCCAGTGTATCTGCAGGACAAATTCCTGGAAGTGGAACTGCTGAGTCAAAGGGCATATCAGTTAAGATTCTGTTTGGTTGCTCATAACAGAAAAGCCAAAAACACAGTCATTTAAACAAGAAAGATACTTATTTCTCCCTTAAATAAAAGGAGTCTGGAGATGGGCCATCCAGAGCTGCCATGGGCTTCTAAGTGTCATAGAGACTAGAATTCTATCTTTTTGCTCTGACATCTCCTGTCTAAAGCTTATACAATTGTGCAGGCCTTCTTCAAGTAAAAGAACACAAAATTACAAATAATTATTTAGAATGAGGGAAAAAATCATAATGCATTATAAATTTTTAAAAGCTGAAATAACACAAACATCACTATACCCAGGAAAAATAATTATTCACCTTCCCAACATACCTTTATAACAGGTTTTTTTTTCTACTTTTTTTGTGCTACATGATCTTTGATCACTTTTCCATAAGATAAGATTTTGTAATATCTAATGGAAAATAAATAAAAAGATAATTGAATTTTTCTTTCAGCATGGTTCATTAAAATTTATTTTTATTGTTGATAGTTGATACGCATAAAACATATGAAACATACTATTTGTAGTACTACTGCAGGTTCTGCCCCACAAATATAGGAATTCTGATAAACTCTACGATTCATAATGCCCATCAAAAACTATATGGTGTTTGTAAATGTGTAAGCTAAGTTACTGAGCATGTTCCTGATAGAAGAAATCTTCCATTTTACTAGGCACCAGTGAGTACCAAATTCTCCACTTACAATTTTATACATCGGGTAAGTGGAAGAATATTACACAGACTAGCTTCTGGCTTTGTACATTTCAGCCTTTTTTTCTCCTCCACCACTGCTAAATACTTCTGATGATGGGCATAGGACACATTCACATCACATGACCTCTGGCCCTGCATCTTGATATCATAAAGTCCAGGGAGTTGGCACAGTGAGCAGTAAGTGTCTTCATGGAAGCCATTCCTACAACAGGACAACTTGGAATTGACCGCAAACCACAGAAGCAGATACAGTCAAACACCAACTACATGTACCTACAGTTCAACTTCCTCTTAGCTGGATCCCCAAAATTCCCATGGCCGTTCCAATACCATCCAGCACAACACATGGTCATCCAATACCATGACACAAGGAAAATCAGAGTCGAAGTAGCAATCTTAACTATTTTCAGTTGACATATCTTGCTTCTGCAAAGATGGTGGCAAAAGCATATGACCCCATGAACACATCGCTAAGGCCCTTCTGGGGTCTTGGAAGATGCCTGTGCAACTGAGGGGCTCTGAGGCTTAAGCTCCATCACCTGCATGGTAGGATGCCCCTGGCCAGCAGGGTTCTAGATTCATCTGGTCAATCACATACCCGTGATTCATGGAAGGGAGGCAGAAGCCCTTCTTCCTTTGCCAGTGGCAGTTGCTGAAGCGCCAGTTTCAGCAGGTATGAGTTTTTGCTGTGGCCAGTAGGCTCTAGATCCCATGGTCTATCACCACTTTGGGTCCACAGGCTGCGTAGGGCAGCTGTATGGATCCGGCAGCAGCCTTCTCTTGTTTTTTGTTTGTCTGTTTCAGTGTAATTTTAATTCTAATTTCATACACGCAGGAAAGAAAAGAATACAATAAAAGCCCATATACCATCCACCTAGTTTTAACCGTTATTAATATTTTGCCTTTTCTGCCTCATAACTGGATCATTTCTTAGTAAATTAAAAACATCATGACACTTAATTCTTAAATATTTAACATGTATCTCCAAAGAGTAGGGATACTTCTCCAATTAACAATACCAATATTATATGTAACAAAAATAGCAGTAATTCCTTAATACCACCTAAAACTCACTTCATATTCAAATTTCTATAACTGTCCTAAAAAAATTTTATACCTGTTTCTTTGAAAGGAGGATCCAGTAAGTTTCACACAATAAATTTATTATGGCTCTTAAGTGTTGTCTCATCTGTGACAATTCCCCCTCATGACGCTGACCCTTTGAAGAGGTCAGGCCAGCTGTCATATAGAATGTCCCAAATTCTAAATATGTCTATCTCCTTACACTGTCACTTAATCCCTAGAATTTCCCACGAAATGCAGTAGATCTAAAGGCTTGGGTTTCTTTTTTTTTTGGCTCAGTCAAGCTGACGCATAAATTTAATCATTACGTGTTAACTTGGCATCCACGTGCATCTCCTAAACCCACACTTAATCTCCAAATAAAGACAATAACAAGGTTATAATTCTTCCTAACGTGTTATAGCTATCTTGCATACAATTAAAAACGCACTAAACCCTCCTCCAGGAAAGTAGGTAAAGTCCTTAAGTGATACTTTTCCCCTTGATATCTCATAGCTTAAATACTATGATGTAAAATTAATACTTAAATACTATAATAAAAAGTCAGTACATCTTATGTTACATGATATGGGAAAAGAAAGGGAAGAAAACATAAACACGCATATACACGTAAACATATGCATAACAAAATAAGGAGGAGATATTCATGACAATTACTTTCCTGTAACTGGTCACATGGTCATAGCTGGTATTTATAACTACCCTCTTCCACTACCCATTCTGTATTCCTTTTGCCTTCAGCAAGCACTCAGATGATCATAGTTCTTTACCTGTTGTGATGCAAACCTTCATTCCTGGGCCATTAGCAGACTAATATTCAATGAAATATTTGTTATATATTACATGCTATGCATAATTTTGGGATCTCTTTACATTTTGCTCTGTGCCATTTATTTATTTTTTTAAAGACACTTTTTTTAAAAATTATTTATTGTCTGCATTGGGTCTTTGCTGCTGCGCGCAGGCTTTCTCTAGTTGTGGCGAGCAGGGGCTACTTTTTGTTGCGGTACACGGGCTTCTCATTTTAGTGGCTTCTCTTTGTTGTGGAGCATGGACTCTAGGCACATGGGCTTCAGTAGTTGTGGCACACGGGCTCAGTAGTTGTGGCTCGCAGGCTCTAGAGCTCAGGCTCAGTAGTTGTGGCACACAGACTTAGTTGCTCCACAGCATATGGGATCGTCCCGGACCAGGGCTCGAACTCACGTCCCCTGCATTTGCAGGCGGATTCTTAACCACTGCACCACCAGGGAAGTCCCAGCTCTGTGCCATTTATTAGTTTCTACAGACATTTGTCTATAGGTACTATGGTTTGTCTGATATAATTAATTCCCACGTGGTGTAACTAGAACTAAAATCCACGTTTCCTGATTCCTCATCCAGTAATCTTTCAAAGGATAAAGGAAAATAAAATAGCTTGCTAGGATAATACAATTTATTTTCTTTCTTTTGCATTTTATCTGGGTAATTTTTTGTTTTTTGTTATATCTCAACTCCAAACTGAGCTTGAATAACCTCTTCTGCTTGAAGACGACACAGTTCTGATTCAAAACTTGCCAAATCCTGAGTTCAGAATTTTGTTTTCTTTCCGAGATGAATATAAAAGCACCTACAAGTCAAGGAAAATGTTCTTCCTCGTACGGGCCAGCAGAAGCACTTGAGCGCCAGGGGGCCGGCCCTCCCCTTGGCCCAAAGGCCAGATAGCCTCGGCACCTCACTCCGCCATCTTTGCTTCTTCTCAAGTCCAAGGCTTGGGTTTCTTAAAGCCATATTTATTGAGGTATAATTTATATCTGTAAAACATCATCTTTTTTACTTTACAGTTCTATGTGTTTTGACAAATGCAAATAGTCGTAATCTAAAAGCTTGGTTTGATTCAGATTTAACACATAAAGTCAAAATACTTTAAAAGGATACTTTGAATTTCCTATTGAACTTATATATCACATCTGCAGGCAAATGATGTCTAGTTGTCCCACAATTAATGGTACTAATTTTGAACATTGGGTTCCTATAGCTTTCTGTATATCTATGTCCTTTAGTAAAAGTTAATGGAAAACTACAGCAATACGAGAAGAACCACCAGGAGAGCGCAGCCTTCAGGAAGGAAGGCTTGGGTCATTCTACCAGATAGAGAACCCTGAACAGCTGAATGCTGGCTGAGAACAAAAGGAACAAGGGATAGATGGCAGAAGAAGGAAGTTACAATAATCAACAGAGGCCGGTTGCAAAAATGTAGTAAATATGCATATATTCTTCCTTGTTTTATTAGGTCTTTTCTTCCTCTTTCTTTCCCCTATTATTTTATACAAGGAGTGTTAGTGGCAGCTAATCTTCTAAATTAGTCTTTAGAATATCAAATGAGATGATGAGAGAAGTAGAAGGGAGAAAAACATCAGTCAGAGATGGACACAATGACTGATGAGACTTTGGGTCTTTCCTCTTGGGGGAGGGGGTGGCTATCTTCTCATTTGCATTATTTTATGTAACTATGCTTTCTTTTAGATGGAAGTACTTCTCCAATCTTATCTCTACTACTACCCTTTCATAGACTCTACTCCAGCTGTACAGGCTTCCTGTACCTCAAACAGACCAAGCACATTCCAGCCTTAGGGATTTTGGCACTTGCTGGTCCCTCAGCCTGGAATAGCCTCCTAGATAGCCAAGCTGCTGGTCCCTTATCTCCTTGGTGTTCAAACGCCATCTCATCAAGGAGGCCTTTCTTATTTAAATAGTAATGTCTACCCTCTCTCCAGAACTCCCTGTCCCCTTTTCCTGCTCTCTTGTCACAGCACATATCATGACTTGAGATACTGTCCACCACCACCCCCACTAGGATTATAAGCTCCGTGAGGACGAGGGTTTGAAGCTATTTTATTTATTGCTAAATCCCTAGCACCTTGAAAGTTATTGGCACATAACAGGCACTCGGTAAATGTCTATATGACTAAATCAATGAATGAAGCTAATATAAGACCTGTGGGACTTTCATGTAAACGGGACCAAAAGATGTAAATTTGGGGAGCAATGGGAGTGGATGAAACTATCTTAAAGGAGGTAAAGCTGTAGATGGGAAATACTAGGTCACAAGTCTTGTTAAGAGTTAAGTGTTTAGTCAACTGTATTTCAATTGAAAAAAGTTCAGTGTCTAGACCACACTATGAAGTAGATTTGGAAGTTCCAAGTCCAGCATTAAATAAGATCCTGATGATCATACTCTGTTTCTTTTCAATCTCAAATAAACATCAATTCAAAAAAAATTGGTTTTGAAATTTATTGAAAGCATCATCATTTTATTCATCTATAGAGATGAAGAGTTTAGTGAGGACAAGATGAAAATGCTGTAGGCAGGTGAGGGTCAACAGTAAGAGCCAACACATAAGATATGTCAGGCACTTTATATGTGTATTAATTTACGACAACTGTAAGGGTTCAATACTATTACTATTTCCAATTTACTGGTAACTAAATGAGCACACAGCATTTGAGACTTGGCCAGGGCCATTTGGCAAAGCTGCAGTTAGAAACTGAGCTTTTAGTCTTCGTGTTTTTCCCACTGCGCTGTGACTGCATTGATAAGAGCTTATTAGGACTGCACCGAGACTGTGGAGGACCCCATCTACAGTCCCCATCACTGTGCTCAACAAGAAATGTAGGAAGAGCACACTTAGAGTGGGGCTAAGTGGTCCATGAGGGATGAAACACATTATCAGAAAGGGCTTTGGCTGGAGGACCAGGAGACATGCATTCTCATCCTGGCTTTGCCACTGACTCTCAGGAACCGGGGACTAGTTACTGCCCGTTCTGACCATCCCCTTCCTCATTGTGCAAAGAGGGAGCCAACTCATACAATCTCACATTCCTTCCAGTTTGGAAATTCCAGTCTATAAACAAGCACCAACTCCATTAGCAAGTACGATTACCACATACCATAGATGCACCTTTCCTGTAACACCAGGTACAAGGTGTTAGGGGAAAATCAGCAAATAATTGGCAGTTAGTAGAAAGACATTTTCTGATGGAATCAAAAGCTCTAAGAAGCTTACTGGGAACCATAACTTGGAAAGGCGGTGTGATGGAGAGGACTGGGCAACTGAAATGTCCCTATACGTTGGCACTGCACAACTTGGAGGTGTATTTGTAAACGGAGTTCTTCCTTTCATTATTATAATGATGAGCAAAAATGGAAACTCTGCAACATGTCAAGGGAGAAGCTAGGAATAAAATTTAATTCCTGAAAACCTGGATAGAACCGTATAGCAGCCATGATCCTAAAAGAAGGAGTTATTATGCATATACATAGATCTATAAATAACTGGAAGTTTCTGTTGACTCTACACATACCTGCCCACATCCTGTGTTTTGTGTACATGTGTATATACACATCATATGTGCACATCTAAGAGTACATGTGTATCTATATATACCCACAGGAGTGGCCAGATCTATATTTATATATTAGAGCCTGGCTTAAAATGGGGGATAATGACACTGAAAATTATTCTAAGCTTTTCAAAGACATAAATGACCAAAATGCCTCCTGACTCCTGAATTACATTACCCAGAAAGAGCTTAATAACACGTTATTATCGCTTCTCCTCACTGACAGGATTTCAGGGCTGAAAAGACAAATAAGAAATGCATCCGTAATCACCAGCACAGTCACCTCTGCCAAGCTGTGGCCACTGCTAATTCCAGGTAGGTGCTGTTGGGTGGAAGAAAGCCTGGGGCCAGTAATGTGACTTGGTGCTTGGTAATTGTCACCAGTTCAGTTGGACTGTCACCATCTGAGAGGGCGTGGCTATGGGGAGCTCATGGAACAAACAGAGAATCCCATGGGTGAAGGTCAGAGGAGAGAGAATGCATTATGGGAACCAAAACAGAATTTCTCGGTTCAACTGACACAATGGAGGTGAAATTCCTTGTAAACTGTAAAGTGCTTCACAAATGTGACTGTGAATGGGAAGGGCTATCATTAATGGGTCCTGTTTGCGTTATCAAGGCTGCCGTGTATAGCTGTACAGGCTGTGCATTGCTCAACTTCTGAGAATGTCATTAGTTTATGTGAATGGTGCCCCCTGGAGTTGTACATTGTGGCAGCCTTGTTGGTGGAAGTGGGGCTAAGTTGGTTGACAAAGACCAATATGGGGGCTGATGTTCCCCTCCTGGACAATGCTTGAGCCCCAGTGATGAACAATCCAGAGAGCTGGTCAACAATTCTAACAGCAACTTGCTAATGGTTTGGAAAATTTGCTGCAGGGTAATTAAAAGGCAGTTACAAATAAGATCTCTGAGGGCAGGAGCCATGTCTTATTCACTTAGTATCCTGAGTCTTACAACATGTCTGGTACATGACAAATGTACAACATGTTTGGTATATGATAAATGTTCAGAAAATGTTTGTCGAATGTAGGAATGGATGGATATTGAATGAATGAAAGATGGAGACTCATCAGGGTCAGCTCCTGGGGAGAACTGGTTGTACTGATTGCAAAAAGCATGTTTAGCTCAGCAGATGTGACTGCACACTCTGCCCCGTGTCTCGTCTCCCGCGATTCGGGCTCTGACTAGCCTTTTGTGAAGTGCCATGAGCACGTCATGAGTTCAGCAAGGGTTTGTTCAAGGTGTATGACATGCCTCACCCGATGCTGGGTGCTGTGGGCCTGTGTAGTGGTGATGACAGTGGAGCCAGCAAACATATCACAGTCCCTGCCATCAACATCTTACAATCGAAATGGTTTAGTCAGAGGTAAGGCCATGGAGAAATGAAATAATGCTATAAGTGATATGAGCCCAACTGCCAATGAACAGCAAAGATGGTAAGCAGTGTAGAAGTTCAGGACAGAAAGCACAGATTGCTGCTCTGCCACTTGCTGTATGCTCATGAGACATTTACTTACCTATTCTGAGACTCCCTTTTCCAGTTTGTAAGACTGAGGTAATCGTGCCTACCATGCAAGGCCCTTAAACAGAAGATTAAAACAGATAATGTATTTAAAATGCATAGCACAGTGCCTGGCACATGGTAGAAATTTCCGGAATGTTGGTTCTTGTATAAGGACTCTCCAGTCAAATGTGACAGAATCCCAGATGATCCCAACTTAAGAAAGAAAAAAAAAAAAAAAAAAGGTGTGTGTGTGGTTGGTGTGTATATATAACCCCAAAGTGAAGCAGTATGAAGGCTTCTGGCATAGGGGGATCCAGGAGCTCAGTCAATATCACTAGGGTTCTGCCTGTATTTCCATTTCTCATACAAACTTTCTCTAGAGCTTTTCTAGGGTAAGAACAGCTGCCAGCACCCAGAGTCCAGCTTAGCCTCAGAAAGAAGAGCTCTCCTCCCAGAAATCAGGAATAGGAAAGTCTCAGGGAGCACTCTGATTGGTCCAGCACCACCCATGAAACCATCCCTTATCCAATGGCTGTGGCCAGAATAATGAAATGATCTGATTGGCGAGGCCTGAGTTGTTCCCACTCCTGAGCTTATGGGAGCGGGGAGGGGGTGGAGGGTGTTTAGCCCTATCCAAACCTTGTGGAATGACTTTCTGAGTGGAAAAGTGTTGCCTATTTCTTCTATATACTCGGAAGAAATACATAAAAGACACAGCTGCATGTGTCTAGAAAAAAAAATAGGAGAGCTAGTTATTTCTTGACAGAAGCAAAAACAAAGATTCCTATTAGATAAATATACAAACACCAGGTGTATGTGTGTAAATTCCCTTGGCCCCTGGACTCAGAAATGGTACCCAGCCAGCTGGGGTAAGCGAGCCAGGACTTTGCGACCCCTGGTGAGCAGGTACAAGCACTACAGTTATACTCCGCAAAGCAGAAGGCAGGAAAGCCAATTCGGGTGGGGTCACGAGAGGCTGTGGGAGACCAAAAGCTGAGCTTTGGTCTGTGGGGAGACGGTGGCATGGGAAGGGGAGGGAGACAGACAAGCCCCGTGTGGCTGACCTTCTGGCCCCTTCTGCAGGACCCAGGGACGGGCTCCAGAGTCAGCGTTGATCTAAGTGCCTATTCCAGACACGCACCGGGCAGGGACGTCCTGGCGCCCAGGGAGGAGCCGCTCGTGGTTACAGCAGCACAGAGGGTCCCCCGGCCATGACAGCGGGAGGGGGCCGGGCCAGGTGGCCGCACAGCCTCTGCACAGGCCAGTCAGCTGCTCTGAGACGCCGTGAAGCCTCCTTCCCTGATGTTCTGTTCCATTTTCTTGTCTTGAAAAAAAAAGAGTGGGGAAGGGAGGACTGTTTACTTAAACATCCTGTAACTGTGGCCTTGAGTAACCAAGCCTTTAATGTCAGAGAGCAGAAGAGAGAGAGAGAGAACGTGCAGCACATGCACATAACTTGCCGTCACTATCACCATTTTAAATCACTTATCATGCATTTGTTTGTCACTGCATATTTTTCTAAATTCAATTTAGGACAGGAGTTAGAGCAGGCCCCAGAGTCAAAACACACCGGTTCATATCCCAGCCCCCTCTGTAAAATGCAGTAGTTGTGAGAATTAGAATAAAGGATGTTAAAGTACTGAAGAGCACCTGGCATACAGAAACTACCCCACCTTCTTTGAGTTTATATCAACTCGAACGTAGAAACCCAGTTTGGAGTTTCTACTTGTAATGATATCTACTGAGCTGAAAGAGATGTTCTGTGATAGTCGGAATTCTAAGAGGGCCCCCGAGACTCCCACCCCCTCAACTCCCACACACAACCCTATACATCTTGTATAATCCCCTCCCTTTAAATGTGGGTGAGACTGAATATGATGGGATGCCACTCCGTGATTTGGTCATGTTACTTGGCAAAGGTGGAAGGATTTTGCAGCATCCTTGAGTTGGAGATAACCAAAATGGAGCTTATCCTGGGTGGGCCTGGCTTAATCAGGTGATCCCTTAAAAGAGGGACTAGGTCCTTCCTGAGGTTAGAGTCACACTCTCCTGCTGGCCTTGAAGAAGCAAAGCCATGTTGTGAACTGCCTGTGGAGAGGGGCAGCCTTTGAGAGCTGAGGGCCTCTATGCTACAACCACAAGGACCTGAATTCTGCCAACAACCTCATTGAACTTGAAAGAGGGTCTCAAGCCTCAGAAAAGAACACAACCAGGCTGACTCTGTGTTCAGCCTTGATCACAACCTTGTGAGACCCTGGGCAGAGGACCCAGCTAAGATGTGGGACTCCTGACCTACAGAAACTGTGAGAGAAATGTGTGCTGTTGGAAGTGACTAAGTCTGTGATATTGTTACACAGCAATAGAAAACTAATATATATTCTATGTCTGCTTAAAGCCTTGTTGAACTCTGTTTTAAAACGGGGTGTGCCTGAGTGTGTGTGTGTGTGTGTGTGAGAGAGAGAGAGAGAGAGGAAGAGAGAGAGAAATGATTTAAAACATGGCCCCAGGGACTTCCCTGGTGGCACAGTGGTTAAGAATCCACCTGCTAATGCAGGGAACACAGGTTCGGGCCCTGGTCCGGGAAGATCCCACATGCCGCAGTCCATGTGTAACAACTACTGAGCCTGCGCTCTAGAGCCTGCGAGTCACAACTACTGAGCCCACGTGCCACAACTACTGAAGCCTGCACGCCTAGAGCCCACGCTCTGCAACAAGAGGAGCCACCGCAATGAGAAGCCCGCGCACCGCAACGAAGAGTAGCCCCTGCTCACCGCAACTAGAGAAAGCCCGCACGCAGCAACGAAGACCCAACACAGCCAAAAATAATAAATAAATAAAATAAAAAACAAACAAAAACAAAAAAAATGGCCCCATTATTTTTGTTATAGTTGAAAATATGGAGTATCATTCATTCAACAAGTATTTACTGAGTACATACTTACTATATGCAAGGCCATGGACTAGGAACTTAAACAGGATCAGAAACCAAAACTGGAAACTTGTTACTGCTGCTTCCTAAGAGAATTAAAGGGAAAATGTTTAATGTTGAAACATGTCTTCTTAAACCACTGTTATCAGAGCTTATGCTTGTCACGGATGAGTTTCTTTGAGATAGTGAATGAATAATAATAGTAGTAGTGGTAGTAGTAATGATAATAATAGCTAATGTTATTAAGTGCCTAGTATGCCCCAAGCCTCTTCCCATTCAATCCTCATAACACTAGGAGGTAGGAAGTTGGTATCTTTATTATTTTTGTATCATAGAGGAAGATACGGAAGAATAGAAAGGTAAATGACTTGTCCAAGGACTCACACAGCTGGTAGAAAGCAAAGCCAGAACTAACCCAGCTCTGTCTGGCAAATTCCATGCAAACAAACTTTTGTTGATCACCTACTATCTTGTGGGATCTTAAATGGTTCTTTTTGCTTCTTATCCCCTTTGCCACCCACCTTCCAGAGGATGCCTCTCCCTTCCATTTTACTGAGACAGTGGTGGCTACCCATGTCTGTCTCCCCAGATTTCCTCCAGAAACAATAGAGAACAAGAAGAAAAATTAAAACTACACAAAAACCACACCCTCAGCATGGCTGAAAGACAGAGAATGCCTAAACTTCAAAATCACTGTAAGTCAAAAAAGAAGGGACTTCCCTAGTGGCGCAGTGGTTAAGAATCCACCTGCCAATGCAGGGGACATGGGTTTGCACCCTGGTCTGGGAAGATCCCACATGCCGCAGAACAACTAAGCCCGTGCGCCACAACTACTGAGCCTGCGCTCTAGAGCCCGCGAGCCACAACTACTGAGCCCACGTGCCGCAACTACTGAAGCTCGCACGCCTAGAGCCCGTGCTCCACAATAAGTGAAGCCACCGTGATGAGAAGCCCACACACCGCAATGAAGAGTAGCCCCTGCTCACCGCAACTAAAGAAAGCCCACGTGCAGCAACGAAGACCCAACACAGCCAAAAATAAATTTTTCAAAATAAATAAAAGAAAAGAAAAAAGAAAAAAAAATTCCCACTGAGTGAACTTTCACATTCCTGCTTCACCACCAGAGCTCCAGTGAGCTCAGGGAAACCTGCAGGCATGTATTCTGGGGGAGAAACAGGGCCAAAGGAAGGGAGAGGCGTCCTTTGGCAGCAGGCTGGTCCTGCAAGCCAAAAGAGAACTAAAAGATCAGAAGTATCTCATTATACATCCTTTACCAAATGGAAGACTCGGTATATTGTGACAGATTAAGATTTTTGCACTCTTCAGCGCTGGGATCCTCCCCTCCCCATTTCCTGTTCACTGCCCTTTTCCCCATCCCCACCATTAAGCAGCAACCAGGCTTCTCCCTTTTATTGGCTGGGAAGAGATAAGACTGCAAAATGGCAGTGTGGTGGGGGGCGGCGTTTACTAGCTTTTGATTCAGAAAGCTAGCTATCTGGATTTTTCTTTAGGGGATGGAATAGGCTCAAAATGTAAGCAAAGGATTTGGGAGAAAAACATTAGGAGTAAAGAGCAAGATTCTCTCCTCCCCCAACACCCTCCAACACTTCCCCCAATCCGACCCCAGCGACAAAAAAAATTTTTCCCCAGAGGTGGTAAGAGGGGAGATAGAGGAACTTGATGAGAGCTGAGGCATCACTGGGTCCCCGAGAAGGAGCCCTGCATCCTCTGCCTCGCTCCTATTTTAGGTCTCAGAAGTCCAGAGGGGTGTGTGGTCAGAGCACACCTGTGAGCATTTCCTAGGTAGAGCTGCCTCTGGACTGGAGAATGGTCACCTAGTGTCTCTACTCTTACGGTCTCAGCGCTTCCCTGTGCCCCCGTGTGGCTCAGGACAGTGATCTGTCTGGTGACTGCTGTACCCAGAAGTCACGACGAAGTTGCCCTGAGAGGGTGGAGAAGAGAGGAATGAGGGTCATTCGGGCAAACATGGTGTTAGAGGCTCACAAGGGAAATGTGTCCAGGAAAGGTAAGCAGTAGCCGAGGACTGGTCCAGCCCAGCGAGTGCCTGCATGGTCAGACAGCATCAGGGGCACGTTGGCCCCTGTGCATGCTTTGGTCCCATGGAAACCCTCAGAACTCAGACACGGGGGAGAACTGACTATAATGAAACCTCTCCCTCCTGGATGAATGGGCTTCAGGCTGAATTGCAGAGACCCAGTGGCCTTCCTGACCCCCGCCTCCTTTGTGAGAGAGGTAGAACATGGCTGTGGAGCATTGTTTGGGGAGCTGAGGCAGGAGGAGAAGGCGGTCGCACAGCTCGGGGATTCTCAGGCTGATGAGACATCATCAGACCTGTTGCAACGACAACAGACATGATTACAGCTCTTCCTCTTTGAGAAACAGCCAGTGGCCAACACCCCTTTCCCTTTTTGATTGCCCAGTAATGGGGTGTTACTGGAAACTGAGGAGGAGGGGTGCAGTACAAGGAGAAATGCAGAGGCGAGTGGAAGGAGGGTGAGGTAAAGAACTCTGGGAGTGGAGGCCTTCCATTTGACCAGCTGGTTCCCAGATGACCCTCCAACTCAGGTTCCCAAGTGGGCCGGGCTGCTCGCATCCCTGGTAAAGGGGACGCCAGGGCACAGCTGGTCCTTAGCGTCCCCTGGAACAGAGCGCCACACAGCTTGCTCCACATGGGGTACTGATCACATTTTAAGACCATGTGTTTGTTTGCCTGCCGGCCTTTCCCACCCCAGAGGATATCTTCCTTTTTACCTCTGTCTCTCCTTTTTCTATAGGACCCAGCTCCTCCAAGGTGGACAGGAAGTATTCGGTGAATAAATCACTTCACAAATGCCTAACAACCTCTGGGACGTGTCACCTTTGTTACCACCTCTGAACTCACCTAGTGAGCTACTTAATACAGCTACTACCAGGAGAAGTAAGAACACATGCCCCATAAAGAAACACAGCGGACAAGGAGGAAGTAACCCCAGTGCAACTGGAGAGTAATTGTCCCGCTCTGGGAGACCCCTGACTGCAGTTAGGTGTCATAACTTTGCTTTGGCTTCTCCCTCAAGGAATGTCAGCACCTGAAAGGAGGGTAATCTGGTGAGCCTGGCACCTTGCGACTCAAAGTGTGGTCCCTAGACTGGCAGCATCAGCATCACCTGGGGGCTTGTTGGAAATGCAGGACCTCAGGCCCCACCCAGACCTGCTGAACCAGAGTTTGCATTTAACAAGAATACGGATTCAGGTTTGAGTAGCGAGGCCTTTGATTACAGGGAAACGGTTAGGAGTGGGGAGACCAGTGAGGTGATGCAACTAATTACTATTCAACAGTCAAAAGAAAACCAAAAAGACCTAGAGCACAACATGTGACATCTGATGCCCAAACCAGCCTGCCTGATCCCAGCATGGCCATTGTGAGATTTTTAGCCTATGAACATTCACGACTGAACTAGAAGGCCAGTGGGATGTACCCACCTGCCACGTCCCCAGCAAAGCCTTGGCCACGACCCCTTGTCCATAGCGGGCCTGTCTTGACAACCCTAACCCCCCTCTAACCTCTCTCCTCAGGAAAAATTAACCATTTCCTACGTCATTCCCAGCACAAGGTAGGCACTCAATAATTGTGTGCCAAGTAATGAAAGCGTTGTGCTAACAGGCTTGGATCAATTAGTGATTGTAATTGAAGTTGAATGTAATTAATTATATAATTTTGGGCTGTTCAAGTTTACTTCTACTAAAATTACATCATGAGAAAGGGTCATGAGGAAGGATTACAGAGAGAAGGAGGGGAGGTAAGCTTCCACGTACAACAGTTGCCCATGGAGTCAGACCTCCTGCCGGCAGTAAAAGGTGCACATGGCTGTGTGTGTAACTAGGACATTCTGATCCTGAATCCCATTTGGACACAGAGTCCAGAATCAAGGACTTCACCTCAGTACCAGGGTTGTGCGGCAGTGGGCACTGTCAGCAGCAGACGCTGCTCAATTTGGGGATATTAATCCTTGCCTTGATCCATTTCCACTGCTGCATGTTTTCCATTATTCACGCCAAGTGAGTCTCCTCTCTGCTCACACTCAGAGGATGTCAGAGCTAAAAAGGCTCTTTGGGCATCTTTAGACCAGTGCTTTTTAGCCCAATCAGACCTCATGCACCCTTTTCACAACAAATATTTTGCAATGCCCCCGACCATCCTGAAACAAAATCCATAGAAACTATAATCTATGCATATATAAAATTAATCTACTTGCATAATTTTTAAAAGTCAGACTGATGCAGGGACACTGGCCATTCAAATGCGGGCTCTGCATTGTCATTGGTTATGTGTTTTCCCAGAAGAGTGACCAATAATTCCTAAAGAAACAAATCACCCCTCAACTCTCATGGTAATTGCATTCCTGTAAAATTCAACAGGTATTAATACCATGAAAAAAAAAAAGGTTTGCCTTTATATGTAAAACAGAGTTAGGCTGTAGATTCAGTTCAGTCGGGATTTTTACCACATGAATATCCTGGACACCACACTGGTCACAGGACAGTTCTTCGCTGGGTAAAGCTGCCCTGTCCATAGGAAGATGTCTAGCGTCCCTGACCCCACCCGATCGGTGCCAGTAGCAATCCCTAGTCATTATGATAACCAAAAATGTCCTCACACATTTCCAGAAAGTGCCTGGGGGTAGTAGCACCCCCATGGAGAACTGCTCATTTAGCCCAGTCTCCTTAATTTGCAGGTAAGAAATCAGAGGATTAGGGAGGAGAAGGCTTGCGCTAAGTGACCAGCTGGTCAGCACCCACCAGTCTCCGGACTCCCATTCCAGGATCCCTCCTAGCTCCACACTGCAGCTTCCAAGCTGAACACTGCGGGAGGAGATCAGGCTTTTGGCCGGAACTCCTTTGGTTCCCATGCTCAGATTCATTATTGCTCCCCACGTCCCAGAAGACCAAAGGCCCTCCAAAGGAAAACACAGCCATACAGTGTCGAATAAAGTCCTCTAAGCTAGGGAATGACATCTCAACGCCTTTCAATTAATCTGCCCAAATGAGCCCAAGATGATCTCCTCCCCACCATCAGAAAGCTAACTTGATCGTCTTCCTGTCTTCATTTATGAGAGCTCTGAAACTCTCCCAGGTAAAGAAAGGATCCTACTTTGAGGCCCAAAACAGCACTTAGGCATTACATGCCAACACTGCTCAATCAGGAGCAGTTGACGTGTGTGCTGTGTTAAGAAGGATTCTGGAGCCATATCCCAGTTCAACTTGAGAGGATACAATGACCAACTTGTGGAGTTTGCATGGGCCATGGTAGGGGCCAGGTGTTTGTTACGTCTGTCTTAGAACCCTAGACAAATCCAATCTATTTTCCTAGGTCAAAAGCTTTGCCAGTGACAGTCTATTTTATACCACTGGCTTCTCTGTTTAAAACTTGAGGCAAATGTCTCCTTCCTGATGGTTGACACAGTTCAATCATGAGATAAATTGCTTTGCTACAAATGGCAGTACTAGACTCTCATCTCAGAATCTCACTCATTCACTCAGGACCTGTGAGTTGAGCATACACTGTGCATCAGTCATTGGCAGTGGGGAGATGTAGCAAACCTGTCATATTGCATGTAAGAATCATCCTTTTCCAAGGTCTCTAATTCATAAAATAGTATGCACCACACCAAAACTCAGCATTAATACCCACCATTTTTCATCTGAAATTGATGTACCCTTGGTTAAGGGATCAAGATGACACAGTGCACAATATACCCTGAGAAAACCATAATTCAAAAAGAGCCATGTACCACAATGTCCACTGCAGCACTATTTCCAATAGGCAGGACATGGAAGCAACCTAAGTGTCCATCGACAGACGAATGGATAAAGAAGATGTGGCACATATATACAATGGAATATTACTCAGCCATAAAAAGAAAGGAAATTGAGTTATTTGTAGTGAGGTGGATGGACCTAGAGTCTGTCATACAGAGAGTGAAGTAAGTCAAAAAGAAAAACAAATACCGTATGCTAACACATACATATGGAATCTAAAAAAAAACAAAACCAAAAACAGGTTCTCATGAACCTAGGGGCAGTACAGGAATAAAGACACAGACATAGAGAATGGACATGAGGACACAGGGAGGGGGAAGGGTAAGCTGGGACAAAGTAAGAAAGTAACATTGGCATATATACACTACCAAATGTAAAACAGATAGCTAGTGGGAAGCAGCTGCATGGCACAGCGAGATCAGCTCGGTGCTTTGCGACCACCTAGAGGGGTGGGATAAGGAGGGTGGGAGGGAGACACAAGAGGGAGGGGATATGGGGATATATGTATACATATAGCTGATTCGCTTTGTTATACAGCAGAAACTAACACAACAGTGCAAGGCAGTTATACTCCAATAAAGGTGTTAAAAAAAAAAAAAAGATGACACAGTGCATAGCAATTGATTATAATTAATGCCTTGAATTTTTTTTCTTTTTTGCTAGGACAGCCATATTTTAAGGAAAGTGTCTTTAGAAAAAATGGCTAAATATTGGCTATCTTTAAAGTTAATGAAAATAGGTAATCTAGAAAAAGACATCCATAGGAATACAAAATAATCGTTCAAAGAGCTGCCTGTTTAATAAATACTTACTAGAAATACAAAATTAAGTCAAATACTCTTGCATGAATTGGTTTTAAAAATCTTTAAAGTGAAAAGAAAAAAAAGGCAAGAAATAACAGGAAGGTTAAATGGATCTGAAAACGTTCAAGAATACTTAATTTGAGGTAAACTGGGCTTTGGGAGAATGGATCCTTGGGCAAACAGGGTTTTGGCCATATGATCGTAGGCAAGTTGGCTTTAGGTGAACTGAACAAGAGCCAGTTTGGTGGGACATGTTGGGAGGCAAGGAGGCCAATGAGGGGATCAGATCTGAACCAGGATGCTGGTGGCAGAGTGGGAGAGGAGAGGACACAGGACATACAAGGTGATATAGTTTATGGGGCATTTCTATGAAGGTCAAGACCCTCACTTCAAAGGCTGACTCCTGGCTTTTGCACCTGGGTGACTGCTGGTGGCACCAACCACTAAGACAGTGAATGCAGGTCCCTTGGTAAAAATGAAATTTGGGGAAATACTGGCCCCGAAGAGAGATAGAGATGGTCTCATCAAATCTTGCTTCCAGGTAGAGCTGCTGACTGGCATCACTGGTCCCCAAGAGTTGTTTAAATCCTTTTCTCTCCTCCCAGGCCACAGACCTCCTGGCTCACCTCTGCCCCCACCGGCAGGAGGCTCTCTCCTTACCCAAAGCCAGCTGCTCTTGTGAAATATACCCCAGTTCCTTAAAGGCAGGCGTCATGTCTGATTCATCTTGTCTCTCCACTCCCCTCCGCAATAAAAGGGCATCGAAGGGATGCATGTGACATACGTGAATCGAGGCATGTGTAAGTGGCCACGTGATGACCAATGAAAGGCTTACTATGGCCTCCACTGTCCTGGTGTCAAAGAGCATGCAAGAGACAAAGAGGTGGCCCTTGCCCTCCAAGGACTGCACAGGGCACGCAGACAGTTGAGTGTGGATGGTGGGGGTAGACAGACGTATCAAGAGAACTGAGAGGGGGAGGAGAGGAGCTCAACAAGGGCAGTGATCTTGGGAAGTTCCCTACAGAAGGCAGGACTTGAGAGCTGTCATGAACATAGAAAGCAGAGGGCTTGGATATAAGGAAAAGCAGAGAGAGGCAGAGTGAACACCCAGAGCAAGACTGTGGAGATGGGGTGACCATGGAGATGTCTATAAAACATCAAGATCAGCCCGTTTAGGAATCTCACAACCCAGACAGGCAGAGAGAGGTGACAACCCTCACAGGAGCTCTCATCTCACGCAACGGGACGTGTGAAGTAGGAAAAGCAGAAGAAAGAGAAGCTTCCACATACACAGTCCAGTTCCCAAACTCATCCTTGGTTAAACATGGGCTCTGTGAACTGGCCAGCTCAGCTCTCAGGCCAATGCGGAGCACCTATGGCGGGAGGCTGTCTTTACCTTAAATGCTCCCAGGATGTCTCTTTCAAACTAACACTGTGATTAAAGAAAGAGCCCCTGCCGGCTCTCTGGTGGTAACCTGGGTGGACAGCAACTACGAGAATCAATAAGAGAAATTAAGCCTATTTCAGCCAAAAAGCCAGTTTCTAAATACCCTATGGATCATCAGAAAATAGCCATGGCTATTATAGAAAGCGTGTCCATACAACTGGTATCCAGCCAGAATGGCATGGCCTTTGTGTTGGTTTTGACCAGAAAATAACATATAAGGTAACCAATCAGCAGCCCTCACTCTCATCGTCTCAACAACAGCAGTAACAATAAGACCTTACTGTAATTTAACTCTGTTTTCTCTTGCTCAGCTCTCTGGAGAGTGTCCAGTCTATAATCGTCTCTTTATTTTCTATCCCTGTAGACATGTCTATTATTCTCCTCTAGACTTCCTCTGGGTTCTCCACATCTTCCAAACGTGGGTCCAGGGCCCTTAAAGATAATAGCTGCAATGATAAGGGCACTTTGGGTTAAAACGCAAATACCCAATTTAAAGTAACACACAAAAAAGGGAGAGGCAGATTTATTGGCTCATGTAATTGAAAAACCAAAGTGGATCTGGCCTGCAGGAATGGCTGGATCTAGGAGTTCAAAAGAGAGGCAGGCAAGATAGCCACTGGAACTTAGGAACCAGTGGAAAGACAGTCATCCTCCATAGTCTTCGCTGAAAGTCACAGGAATGCCCTTGGAGTCATGAGCCCATGCTGGAACCAATGTCTGTGGCCAGAGAGATGGCCATCTGTCTACCCCCATGGCGTGTGGGAGACACTGGATCAGCATACTCGCAGGAATGGGTGTCGCTACAGGAGAAGGGAGTTCTGTTAAAGCTGCAAGGGATGCTGGGTAGATAAACTGTTCACTTGCACGCTATGTCTCTGTTAGTTTCTTAGCGTTGCTCTTCCCTGTCGCTTTCACTGGCACTATCTATTCACATTCATCACAGTCCTCCAAGAAAGGGCAACCTATGGACAACCACTCCATTTCATAGCAGGGGAAGCAGAGGCTCAGAAACCGAAACAAGCCGCCCAGTGATAGCAGAATTAGGTTGATGGGCCTGACCTCCAGCTGTCCGGCTCAGTGTAGGCGACACTGGCCCCCGTCCAGAGAATACGGTCCAGGACAAAGGTAGGAAAAAGATCAGAGCCTACTCTGGACACATTGTGCCATCTGGTTATTATGGACATAAGCTGTTACAAGTCGGAACTCACTTCTAATCAGCTCATTATAACATCCTGAATGTTCCTGGTTTCTCTTCTAAATCCCATGTCAGTCATCATTTTTCCCTGCATACCTGAGGGGAGGCAGGAGGGAGAGGAAGAAGTGAAAAAGGCAGAACCTCCTCTATATTCCTACTTACCATGGGGCAAAATTGAATCTCTGCCAATGTCAACTTCCCTTATAAGGATTTCCCTAGAAGGGGATGCATTCCAGCATCCAAGGCTGCCCAAGAGGCTCGATGTGAGGCCTCGCTGGCTGGGTGAGCCCTGGGCCATACAGGCCGACCCTCTGCAGAGAAGTGACTACTCCTAGGGTGCCACTGCCCAGCTGCACTCACTGCAGGAAGCACAGAAGCCCACCACTTCAGGAACCCACTAGCTCCAGACTGAGGAGGCTGCAGGAAGGCAGGACGGGTCCAACCTCTAGCAGCCTCAGTGGAAGCAGTCCACTCCAGCAGAGGAAAATGGAAAGTCAGTGGTTGAGAGCAGAAGCTCTGGCTGCAGACTACCTTGGCTCAAAGCCTGGCTCCACCATTCACTGCTTGTGCACCTCTAGCAAGCAATCCAAGCCTCCGTGCCTCAGTTTACTCACCTGTACACAGAGGATAACAGTGGTCCCTAGACGTCATAGGGTTGTCATATGGCTGGGAGGAGTGATGGCCAGCATCCAGCAGAGGTTGCTACATGCCCAAATAAAACATCAAGTTGTACCTACCACCTCAAGATCACAAAATGGCTGCTAAAGTTCCAGACATCCAAAACCACACACCAGTCTCCCCTGCTGGAATGAAGAAGAAGGGGCAATACTCACAAACTATACCTATATCAATATCTTAAAAAAAAGCTTCCCAGAATCACTCCAAAAGATTCCTCTTCACCTGCCATGTCGTGTGCCACCACCAGCTGCGAGGGAAGCTGGGAAACCAAGACCTCACTTTTTCAGCCTCTCAAGTAGAGGGCAGGGTTAAGAAAAGGCGTTGGGAATACGGTCTGCCATGGGGGCTAATCATAAAAATAAGTGACATTTATTGAGCACTTGCTATGGTTTCTCTTCTCTAAGCATTTCTGCAAGCACATTGCATATATTATCTAACTTCCTCCTCCCAATGACCCCGTGAGGTAGGTACTATTATTCCCACTATTCAAATCTAGGAATTGGAGCCCAGAGAAGTTGTGTTGCTTGCCCAAGATCACACAGAACACTGAGGGCAACAGGATTTGAACTCAGGCCAACTGTAGAGAGAGCCCAGGCCCTTGGGCTGGAGGGCATCACCTCCATGATGGTAGCAGCCGCTGTCAACAGATGTTTACAGATACTCTGATGTGCACATGCTTACATTTGGCACAAAAAGGAGCAAGCACCCAGGGGCCAGGGAAGAAGACCCCCACCTACACACAGCCCTGGAAACTCCAAGAGGGCAAGGAATACCCAGAGCCCCTGACCTCTGTCCCCAATTCATCAACCTGGAAGGACTTCATGTCCCACCCAGTGTCACCTTGGAGGAAAGTCCTGCCGCTGGCACTCCACCCTCCAGCCTTCCCTCTGTTATTACTCACCTAGAGGAAGGATCACCAAGCACTTCCGTCATTCGTGGCTTGGGTAGTCAGTCGTGGGCTAGAAACAGTCGACCACCAGCCCAGCTGAGACTCTGACTTCCCCTCTGGGCACTGGGAGGTGGTTGCCAGTCCAGGCTGATGCAGAGGACACCAGGCCCACCACTCAGGAGTGACTGACCAGAGGGCTCCCTGCCAACCTCCCACTAGTGATTTCCATGTCTAGGGCTGCAAATACACCTGGAAAACAAAATTGCTAGTGCCAGGCCTATCTTTTGGTGGGAGGGGTTTGGTGCTCACGCTTCTGATGTTACATCCATTTGTCACTACATTTGTGTGTTTGCTTAAAGAGTTAACGTGTGGTAAATGTAAACATTAAAATTACACAGCCATTTGTATTACCTTGTGTTGGTATAGCTGCATTTTTTAGTTTCCTGGGAGCCTTTTAATTTGGAAATAGCCAGGCCTCCCTTAATCTCAAAGAGGCTCTGCCTAACGCCCACCTGTGGAGAAGTTCATAAGCTGCGTTTCCTCCTTCTCCAGAAGATACCTGGAAGGTGCATGAGCCTAACGCTGGGTCCCAACCCTGGCTGGGGAGCTTGAAAGAACAAAATCAGTACATCCCCACTGTCCATATGATGTTTCCCAGGGTGTGGCACGATAAGGGGGTGTTCCTCCTTTGTGGTATTCTTCCTCAAACCCCTAATCCCATTCTCATCACAAGAAAACATCAGACAAGCCAAACTTGAAAGACGATCTACAAGTACCTGGCCAGTGCCCTTCCAAAGTGTCAAGGTCATGAAAAACAAGGGACGTCTGAGGAGCTGTCCTAGAGCAGGGACTAAGGAGACGTGACAAGTGAATGTAAAGTACGTCCTAGACTGGATCCTGGGACGTGACGAGGACATTCGTGAGGAAATTGATGAAACTGGAATAGTTTAGTTGATGGTATTGTACTAATGTTAATTCTTAGTGTTAATAAAGGTTACCCTGGTTATGTAAGGTGTTAACATTGGGGAGAGCCAGGTGAACGCTATGTGGGTACCCTCTGGGTACTATCTTTACAACCTACTGTAAATCTAAAGTTATTTCAAAATAAAAAGTTTTAAAAAATTGTTTTAAGTGCCTGGCCCTCATTCAAACCAAGTTAATCAGAATCTTGGGCATTCAGAGCTCTCCCGGTGATCCCGATGTGCAGGTAGAGTTGAGACCTATAGGCCAGAGATTTCAACCGTGAGTGTGTACATCAGAATTCCCTGGAGGGCTTATTAAAACAGACTGGTGGGTCCCGCCCCCAGAGTTTCTGCTTCGGCAGATCTGGAGTGGGGTCTGAGGTCTGCATTTCTAACCAGCTCCTGGGTTACACTGATGCTGCCTGTCCCAGGGCCACACCTTGAGAACCACTGATCAGAGCCTTGCAGCTCAAAGCATCACCCTCAGACAAGCAGCATCAGCATCCCCTGGGAGCTGGTTAGAAATGCTGAACCTCAGGCCCCACGCACACCCACTGAGGCAGAGCCTGTGTTTTGACATTAGCCTAGGTTACTTGTGTATACAGGGAAGTTTGGAAAGCACTGCTCAGGAAGGAGGGATGAGGAAATGGGAGCTGAAATGTCAGGGGTCAGGGGGCTATGGACACCCATCGCTTCACCACTTCACCAGCCTGGACTTCCCTTTACACACGGGAAAGAGAAAAACAGGAAGAAACACCAGAGGCTCTTTGCTATTGCTAAGCCAAAGGCAGAACTGGGCAGAAAGAGCGCTTCCTGTCCCTTGCAGTGCTGGCCAGGGGCACGGTGACCTGGCTAGCAGAGGAGCTAGCCGATGACGGGGGCTGAGGCAGCCTCCAGAGAAGTCAAGTAAACCGGGCCAGGAGGCACTGGCTGTAGGGACATCACAGCCCAAGGTTTAATATTTACTCTGCTGAGGGTCCCTCGTCCTTCCTTTAGAAAAGGGGAGAGCAGCTTTGTAATAAGCTTTACTCCACAGGAGGGAAGGAGGGAGGGAGGGAGGAAGTAAAGGAGGTGAGAGCAGAGCCTTTCTGAACAAATGGGTTTTTACCAAAATATTTGCAGACTTAAGGCTTAGGAGACGGGGCCTCCCCAGTCCCCCTTGGCCAGTTACAAACAGCAGCGGCACCAGGTTGCCGGGCATTCAAGGCCTCTCACCCCCGATCCAGCCCAGCAAACATCACCCCCAGCAGGCCAGGCTGCCACGAACTCTCTGAGACCCTGTTCATCCTGTCTATTCAGATCTTGCCCAGTCACCAGTTCCCAGCTCAGACCCTAGCTCCGCCTGGCCACACCCTGAGACTGCTGAAGCCCCAGTGTCCCTCAGCAAGGCTCCCTCCCACCCTTCTCACATTTGCTTACACTGAGGGTAATTCCAAACCTCCAAAGCACGGCCCCTGAGGATTTGCGCCGCTTGGAGCCACACTCATTTTCTGAGATGTCATCAGAAGTCCCTACAGCCGTGAAGTGGTGGAGGACGGGAGCACCTAGCAGCCCATGATGCTGAGAGTGACCACCCCTGATCCCGGGAGTGGGCTCAGAACACGGCGGAAATTAACCTGACAATCAAACAAGGCAGTGTTCCTAGCAGAGGGAGACTGGCATGGGCAGCTTCTTTCTAAATACACAGGTTTCAACTCCCTTGAAAATAGTGAAGCATTCTGAGAGTCTAAACATTTGCGTGTTTATTGAGCACTTACTACAAACCAGGACATCCGCACTTCCTATGAGCTGGGTGCATACTCGAGAAGCCAAATGGGCCATCGAGTTGGAATTCTCCTCAGGTGGATGAGAAGAGGGAAGGGGAACTATAGCCATGTTGCCCAAATCAAAGAAGCCAACACCTAAATTGAATAAGGATCCAAGGGTTAAAAGAGAAGGTGCTCTTCGAAGTAAGCTGGTGCTGACTTCCTGACACATTGTAACTGCTGGGAGAAGAAAGCCGCAGGATTTTACTGGAAGCATCAAACCCAAATCAATGTATGGAAGTTCCACAGGACAGAAGGGAGCAGGGCAAAGGTCCCACGTATAAACTCACGTGCACACTCTCTGAGCTGCAGAACAGAGATCCTGAGATGGATCCACCAGAGGTGGCTCCACCTGGCAGAGCAGAAGGCACAGACCAGTGGTCAGTCGATAAAGACGCACCTCAGGCCAAGTACACAGGATGACGAGACACCAGAGTGATCGTCATACAGTGAAGACTCTGCCTGGTCTTTGTTGCTTTGTCTGCTCCTGGGAGACAACCTCTCAATCCTTGGACTTTCTTAGTGATGGGAGTATCTCTGTTATTCATGGTGTGCCCCCTGGATCACACCTGAGCTTATGCTAAATGACTCAGGATGGGGTTGATAGCAGCCCCACCTTCTCCAGGGAGGGAAGGGGGGCTGGAGATTGTGTTCAGTCATGTGGTCAATGATTCAATCAATGGTGTTTATATAATGAAACCCTGATAAAAACTCTGGACACTGAAGCTCAGCGAACACATTTCTGTGCCAAGAGGTTCCCTTCACAGCAAGAACCCAGACGCTCTGCATTTGGGATCCTCCCAGACCTCACCCTGTGTGTCTCTTCATTTGCCTGGTCACAAGTGTAGTGCTTTCCTGAGTTCTGTGAGTCATTCAGCAAATTATCAAATCTAAGGGGGTTGTGGGAACCCCCAAATTTGTAGTCAGTTGGTCAAAAGTGTAGATGGCCTAGGGACCCCCAAACCTGCAACTTGTGTCTGAAGTGAGGGCAGTCTTATGGGAACTATGTGCTTAAGGGAACAGAGTCTGTACTAGCTCCAGGTGGTCAGCATCAGAATTGCACTGCAGTATCACAGTGGTCCAGGTCCATCCTGTCTTAGGCCCGAGGAACATGCAGGACTCAGTCTGCACTTCCAGAACTTTTTGTCTCCTTCACCCATCCACTCCCCCACTTCCACTGAAAACCCAACTTTCTCTGAAGTCAGGGTGTTAGCGTCACAATTCAGGCACATATGACAGCTCACGGAGCAGGCGTAATCCATATCTCCAGCACTGTGGAATAAAAAGCAAAGCATGGTCCCTCATTCAGCAGCTGAGTGACTTCAAGCACATTACTAAACTTCTCTGAGCCTCTCAGTTCCCATCTCTGTGAGATGAGGCTAATGACCCCTCGCCCTCATAGAGCTGATGAGACAAGTCAATGATGTAACTTACTTACAAAGAACCTAGCATGTTCTCTCACATGTGGAAGGCACTCAGTAAACACTGACCCCTCCTATTTTCAAACTGCTCTGTACCCCAAGCTCTCCCAGCCTCTCAGCTCTCTCTGGATAACTGTTCTGGCAACATGCTGATGTCTTAGATCCCAAGGCAGCAGGAAGCCAACCATTAAACCCAAAGTGAAAAGCGAGTAACCATTACCTTGAACAAAAAGGACATTTATATTTACTTCAGTGGCTATAAAAGACACCATAAAATGTAATATGCAGCGTGTGTCCTCGTGACTCATAACAGATCTTGCAAATTATTCTCTCAGGTCTCTGGGTGCAACCAACTGGCCACTAAGAACAATTAATTCTTTCAGGAAATAAAGGGATTGCGTATCATCTCTGGTCAGTGAAAAATCTGCTTCTTGTGTTATGAATAAAGAGAACGGAAAATGAGACTTAAATTTAGGGTTTTTTCTGCCCTCATGGATGCCGTGAAGTAAGAT
Source organism: Aethalodelphis obliquidens (assembly GCF_003676395.1). Classification (NCBI taxonomy): domain Eukaryota; kingdom Metazoa; phylum Chordata; class Mammalia; order Artiodactyla; family Delphinidae; genus Aethalodelphis; species Aethalodelphis obliquidens. Next base: position 3,744,455 of record NW_020837965.1, on the reverse strand, counting down.
TGGAGAGATTTAAACACAATTACTCTCTGTGAGCCTGGGTGCTCGGTGAGAGCTAGGATCTGCCATATCTGGGGTCTTGGGGATCTGGAGACCACACAAACACAGGAGTTTGCGGGTGTCCCCAAAACAGGACCAGATGATCGAGTGGGGGGGGGGGCAGGCTAGCAACAGGCAATAAGGTAGAAGCAGAGTCCAGACAGGCGACAAAGAGGTTTCAGAGTGGAAGCCCAGCCACGGTGACTGAACTTTAGACTTCAGTCTCCAGGACAGGGGGTATCAAATGATGAATCCAAGGGCTAAGTCAGAAGCCAACTGGTAGAACAAGGCAGGTGCCAGGTCACAGGGAATGAGGTGAGAAACCGGGGGAACCAAAGTCAGAGGTTTCAGCTGAGCCTCTGAGTTCCTGGCCTTGGGCTTCCTAACCACTCCAACCAAGGTCTCAGTCTTAGAAAGTGACAGAAACATACAAGAATCAGAAAGCTGCCGCACCGTGGAAGGGTGGAAGGATTTCAGGGCCAGGAAGCCGAGCAGATCACAATGTCGCACGGCATCCAGACCCACTCCTACCTGGTGGCCAAAGTGGATTCACTCCCAACCTGGAATAAAAATCCCACTGACCAAGCTCTGCTCTGCAACCCTGAAGGGGTTTTTATTGAATCACAGTACATGAAACACCAAAGGGGTCACCACGACAGCAGTGAACTCACAGCTGCCACAGAGGCTGGCTCGGGTGCCAAGCCCTCGCTAAGGTCGGCACCTCTGCGGAGCGACAGCGCAAGGAGAGGAAACTGTTCTCCAGTTCAGAGACCACGCCCCTTCCAGCAAAATCAAACTTCCTGCAAGTTAAATGTGCCCTCAGTGGGATTCATGGTCCATCCTGATAACAGGAAGGGTTAACGGAAGAGGGGGGGCATCCAACCCAATGGCCCACATGGGGAGCGGGAAAGCAGACTGCCATGCCTTCTCCCTGGATACAGAGAGAAAGGAACCTATCACACGGCACAGCTTGGGGGTCCCAAGACAAGGGCTCCAAAGGAGAGGAATTTCAGAGGTGGAGCACAACGGTGCCATGGACAGAGACCGTGGGGCTCCAGGCCACCAGCTGGCAGAAACGGGGCAAGTACGTAGAGACATGATGGAAGAGTGAGGAGTGAAAAGACCCCTTGGCCACCACAAGGTCACACCGGGAAGGGAACAGTAAGTCCACTCAGTGTGGAGCAGGCAACAGCCAGCAGAGCAGGGCCAACACCCAGCTGGCCAGCCTCAGCCCCTTCACACGTAGAACGAGTTCATGAAGGTTGATCTGCCATAAGTTGAAGGCCTCACTGAAAGAGATCTGGGTCCTTCTGAAGAATGAACGGGTATTCTTCTTCTTGTGCCTGCAGGAGGGGCAGGAAGGAAGGAGAGAACAGGAGATAAAGAGGTAAGAAGTACTCAGTATCATTAGAACAATGGAAGATGGTGGCTTTGCCAACTCACCAGCCCCCTGCCCCAGTGGACAACTCCTGGTTACGGATCAGACCACGGCCCAGTCAGGGACCTGAGGAACTCAGCTATTCCAAAGGCATCTTCCAGGCAAGTGGGGTCAGCAAAAGCAGTTGTTTCACAGCGTATCAAAGGTTTAGTGAACCCAGTGGGTAGCACGTTCCAATGTTTCCCTTTTTCCAAAAGTATAGTTAATATTTATCAAATCAGAATCCCCCAAACCCAAAGGTAAAAGCTTTCCCAAACTTTCTGAGGGTGAGAATCACTTGGAAACCTAATCAAGGTAGTCCTGGGAGGCTGGGGCCACTGTGGATTCAGCCCAGCTCAATCTCTTCTGCACCAACGAAAGGACATGATGAAAATTGGTGTTTATGATGACCACCTATTCCAGACTTGTTTCCTGTTGTTTTTGGCTGTGCCGTGTGGCTTGCGGGATCTTAGTTCCCCGACAAGGGATTGAACTTGGGCCCTGGCAGTGAAAGCACCCAGTCCTAACCACTGGACTGCTCCTGGAACTCCCGAGACTTTGTTTCCTGAACCTCAGAGGAAGAATAAATCATGTTCGGCCCTTTCTGTATACAGTCTATTTTCCTGTAATCTAACTCAGTATTTGATAGCAGGTACATGATGTATGTGGTCAACACTCCCTTCACCCATTTACCAGAATGACCCATTCACTGCCTAGAATGGATGGGCTCAGAGCTGACCACAGTCCAGGCCTGCCCTCTCAGGTGAGAACATTCAGCCAGAGCATAGGCCTTCCTGTGTATTTGCTACTGTCAGCTAGGAGAGCCTAGAACCCTCTTTCCTCCGTCACTACCCCCTGAGGAAGCGCCCTTCCCTTCCTCATCAACACCTCAAGGGTGCTGAGACATCTAAAAAGCCCTGAGATTCGAGACGGCCTGCTCTTGAGTCACAGCCACAGCTGCAGGGAGAAGAACACTGGCCTCACTGCCTGGCCAACGCTGGGGACACAGTCCCGGGACCAGCTGGAGATGGGATGCGAACCCGGGCATCCCGATCCCAAGTCCGGGGGACGCTTGGATGGGACTGAGATTTTCCGAAGACACTGTAAACTTTACTAAGGGTAAGAATCACCTGCAAAGCTTGCCCGGGAGGGTGAGGTCCTAGAATCCACAATTTTAACAAGTAGAGGTGGCTCTCTGGACCACCTCAAAACACAGCCCCGAGGCATCAGCCGGGTCACTGGAGCTGTGTTCTGCCCCTAACTTCCTGCAGGGAGAGCTGGAGACTGGGGAGCTCAGGCACGGCCCTGGGGACTGGTGGGAAAACTGGAGGTGTGCAGACCCCTGGGGCTGGCCGGGGAGCTAGAGGGGAGGAGCGGCCGGAGCCCACACTCACGCGGCCAGCGCCTTGACGCAGCAACGTGACATGTTGAGGAAGGAGGTGGCACTGGCGCGGGTGCCCAGGGCGGCCTCGATGCCCCGCAGCAGGTCGTTGGTCTTGAAGATGAGCAGCATCTGACGCGGCACGAGGTTGAGAAGGTGGCTGATCTGGGGGAGGTAGTTGGCCGCATTGTTGCGGATCTCTGAGTCCTGAAGCAGAGACAGGAGGACAAACAGACGGCTGGCATGGAAAGTGGGGCCCCGGGTGGCGGGCTGTCCAGGCAGCCTGTGACCTGAGGGGCTGCAAGGAAGCTCCGGGAGGGAGCGTCTAGCACAGCTGCCTCGGCAGCACTGGGAATCCTCCCCAGAGGGAAGCCTAGCCCAAGGGGCTTTGTAGCCGGCCAAACCTGGATGGGACATCTCACCCAACTTCTAGCCAAGCACCGAACGCGGTACAGGAGCAGAAGCACATCAGCAGGAACCAGGCCACGTTTCTGCTGCCTCTGCCATCCTAGCTCCCGGCAGCCAAGGTCACCCATACCCAGCCCCCAAGCCCCCAAGCCCATACTGACCGTGGCAGGAAGTCTACCTCCCCACCAACCATTTGATGAGTCCAGCCTCTCAGCCCGGGGTCCACCCTTGTGTTCTTTTCTAAGGCTTCTTCGCCGGCCACCAATTTCAGGCCAGGCCTGGAAGGAGCCTTGGAAGCTGGTGCTTCTGAGTCACGTCCCCCATCTCTCCAGCCAAGCCCAGGCTGGTGCAGTTGAGAGGTCTGAGCTGCTGACCCCAAACCCAAACCCAAAGTCCTGCCCCATACCCTGCCTGGCCCCGCACCCCACCAGACCTGCCCACCTGGCCACCGCTTATCACTGTCCTCCACGCTGGAGCTAGCGTCAGCCCGCCCACTGCCCGAGGTCCCCCTGTCCCCAGAGCAGGATTCAGGGCTGCCCTTGCCTCATCCTGGTGGGTAAGTTTGGGGTCTGGCTTCCCAGCCTTCCCCGTCCCTGAGCTCTGCATGGTTCTGGGCAGATAACTGCCTCTAGCCAGAGTCCTGAGTATAGAGTGAGGCTCTGATCCCTTCTCAGTCTCCAGAGAAACAGTGATGGTGACAACGATGCCAATAGTCCACTCGTACGGCGCATCACTAAGTAAGCCGGGCGCTCTGACAACGCTTGCATGTGTTAACTCACCTAATCGCACGGCAACCCGAGTAGGCAAGCGTATACCCCCATGTGAGAGGAGGAAACTGAGGCACTGAGAAGTTAAGTAACCTCCCCAAGGTCCGCAGCTAGTAAGAGGTGAGTCAGAAGTCAAACCCAGGCCGTGCAGCTCCCAAGCCCACACCCTCACCACTACACTGCCTGTCATCTCACAGAGGACTGTGTGACCCAATGTCCTCCCCAAAAAACTGGGCATGTTAACACCGTCTGTGCCCACCTCCCAGCGGAACCCAGAGGGTCATCAGGGATAAGGTACGGGGAGGCGCGTGGGGCCCGTCAAAGTCACCCCAAGGGGCCCAGCAATGCTGCCAAGCGCTTCACCCTGCCCAGCCGCTTTCTGCAGCAGGAGCAGAGCTCTCCGCTCTTTCAGCAGCACGCGTGCGTCGCTGACGACTGAGCCGCTGTGAAACCTGAAATGTCCCCCAGGCAGGAGCTATCAGACTGGAACATCTCAACACGAGCCAGACACCAAGAGGCTGTCTGCCTCCCCGCCACCTCCCCGCACAGCTGCAGGTCGCCCTGCTTGCGGGGGCTAAGGGCAGATCAAGGCCCCGCTCACCAGACCCCCTCTCAGCCCAAACGGAAGGCCCTGTGTCCACCCAGGCTACCCCGAGGGGCTCTTTCTCAGAGCAGCACAGCCGTCAAGCTTGGAACCTGCTGGATGTCTACCCGCTTGCAAAAACAAAACTCTAACTTAGTTAATAAAACCAGGTATCATTCACTGAGAACCTACTGTGTGCCACGCAATCTTGTCCGTCCCTGTGGCTTTAATACCAGCTATACGCTGAAGACTCCCAAACTTATACGTCTCGAGGCTGGATCTCTGAGCACCAGGCTTAACTGCCCACGACACCGCTATCTGGACGCTCAGGAGAACTACTGACCCTCCCACCCCAAACATGTCCTTCCCCAAGTCTTCCTAGGTCAGGAAGTGGTGCCCCTCCACCCCATAACTCACCTCAAAAAGCTACGATGCAACTCTGACTCTCCCCTTTTCCTCCCCTCACGTCCAAGCCGACAGAAAGGCCTCTCACTCTTATGTCCGGAATACACCTTGGCCCCACCTGCTTCTCTCCACCTCCATTAGCAGAGTCTGAGCCCCGTCATCTTTCCACCTGTTCATCTTGCCCCGCTCCAGAGAAATACTTAACATAGCAAGTCTGAGCACATGCTTCTCCTGCTCAAAACCTGTCAAAGCCTCTGCTTTGTCCTGAGAATGAATCTGAAATTCTCCCTGTGTGATGCTCTCCCAGCTCAGGCCTCCAGACGCTTCTCAGTCCACCATCCTCCTCACACAGTCCAGACCACGCAACCCTGCCCCCTTAATGCATCACGTGCCCTCTGCCTGGAGTGCTTTCTCCAAGCTCTTCCCGTGGCTGGTGCCTTTCTTGTCCTTCGGGCCTCAGCTTACATGTCAACTCCCCAGCGAGATCTCCTCTACAGCATCCCCCCATCACCCATCATCACGGCACCCTGCTTATTTCCCACCCGCCCCTCCCCCCAGCACCTCTAACCTGCACTTATTCCATTTACCTGTTTATTCACTTGTTTACTGTCTGTCTTCCTCTACAAGTGCAAATTACATGGAAGTCCTGTCTGTCTGTTCGTCACTGGATCCACAGTCCAGGGTCCAGCAAAAACAAATGTTTATTCAGTGAACAAATTTCAGAAACTATGAGGAGGCATTTTACATGCGTTATCAATAAAGCAGAAACTATCATCCCTATCCAACAAACGAAGGAGATTGTTTTTCTTCTTCTGAGATGATGAGCTGAAAGCTGTGTAAGCCTGGGGTGACTGGTGGTCACCTTTGCCACCAAGTTTGCTGGGGAACGACGTCAACTTGGAGGAAAGCAGAGCCAAGAGATGGCAAGAGGCGGTTGGTGGTTTGCTGACATCGCTGCAGACTCTGGACCCAGCCATTCCTAAAGCCCCCACCACAAGGCAGCTCGCAAGGGAGGACTCTGAGGCTCAGAGAGGTGACCAGAACCATCCAAGGTCATGCCACCAGAAGCAGGCGCTGGAACCAGAGCCCAGGTCTTTCGACTGCACAAGCAGGACCCTGTCCCTTGTGGTGAGCGTAAGCCCCTCCCCACATGGACACGGGCAAGTCTGCAAAGGTCTGCAAACTGACAGACCGGGAAGACAGAAGGCAATTCCTTGAGGGATTAAGGAGCCCGGGAGGGAGCTCACCCTGAGCCAGGAAGAATGAGCTACCCGCTAAGCCCCTACTGGAGGGGCAGAGGTGAGTACAAGTACAGGGAGAAGGTGTTCCTAGGATCGGTCTCAGCCCAGACTCCCGATCCAATGGAGGAATGAGCTACAAACAAAAAGACCAAAAGAGCTGTTTCACTAAAAACTCCATAGGAATGAAGGGACAAGCAGCCCTTGAGTACGGCATGAGGAGTGAAGCCCCCTGCCCAGGAGGGTGCCCTAGAGCAACCCCACGATGGGAGATGGTGCCCAGCAGGAGACAGCGGGTGGCGCCAGACTTATTCACCACACAGTCCCTGGGGATTCCCAGAAGTCCTGGGGGAGAACTTGGTGGAAGCCTGAAATCTTATGACAGCAGGTTGTAGTGAAAGTCACAGAGCCTGGATTATACGGTTAACGTGACCTACTTATATTCCAGGTTGATAAGGCCAGGAGGGACACAGTGGGACAGCGTCCCCTTTCCCTCCGTCCATCCAGGCACACTCTTTCTCCCTCCCTCCCTCCTCCTCAACCAGTACCTCTCTAATTCTGCCCCTACTCCATCCCCACAGCACCACCAGTATAGAACCCCAGACCCTGGGTTGGCAGGGCTCCAAACGCCACGCCTGGCCCTGCCCCTTGCATCCGGGACAGGGCAGGACCGGGGCGGGGGGGGGGGGCACCCACCTCAGTGGCGGTGACTGGAGTTTGGCCAATGCCCCTGTTGACTGAGTCCCACGACCGGGCTGTCAGCATGCAGGTGAACAAGGGGTAGAGGTCCCCGGCTCCCAGGCGCTGGCTGTACTTCTTCACATTCTTCATGTCGGTCCAGATCAGCGACTGCCAGAGGTGGCAGTAATCCAGGCGGAACTCTTCCGTGAGCACCTACAGCGGGGGCAGCATGGCAGGACCTGGGCCCCCTCTCCCCATGAAAGACCTAGTCCCTGGCTGGTGTGACCACTGCAAAGGGGAGTGGAGGGAAACCATGGTTCCTGCACAACGTCTGCTCCTCTCCCACAGTCAGCCATCCTTGAAGGTCCAGGTAACAAAGCCACTATTTGGCCAGCCTTGGTCCTGAGTGCCAGAGGCTACCAACAGCCCACCAAAATCTATATTCCCCTCTTCTTCCCAAGTCTAAGGTCCCTGCCTTCCTCCTAGTTAGTTGTAGCCCTCTGCCTGAGCTCTGACCAATGGAATGTGGCAGAAGCTCCACTTGCAGGCCTGGTCCATGAAAACTTCCCCATGCATGCTCCTCTGAGCCCTTACCCCTGCTGCTGGTGGGCGGCGAGACCCCCAAGGAGACCTGGGAGCAACAGCCTCGGTCAGCCCCTGCTTGCAGGCTCCTCCACGCACCCCAGACTGGTGTGTGAGCAGGCAATTAGTCATCTGTTGTGTCTGGGCCATCATTCACTTGGGGGCTGTGTCTAACTTAAACTAACATGCCCAACACCCCTGAGTCTTTCAAAGGAAGCCCAGATTTGGGGATGTGGGATCAGGGCTCTGAGGCGAGAAGCAGGAGACCACCAGGGAAACCTCCCCAGGACCACCTGCCTCATGGAATCAAGCCAGGACCTGGGTCCTGGGATTGACACTGAACTTGTCAGCTTCTAGGCAGGAACACGTGGCTCACTGGAACCAGCTCTGTGTCCCAAGTTCCAGAGGACAGTCAGGACCATCCAACCCCTATCAGCTCCCTGCGCCCTTTCCCATGACATATGACCTCCTCACTGGGGCTGAGTTACCCTTCCCCCTGAAGTCTAGCTCTTGTAAGGGCAGCTCACCTCCCAGGGTCTGGCTGGCCTGGGCTTCCCTGGGAAAAAGGTTTTTTTTGCAGCTGAGAAAGCCCATTCACACATCCAGGCACAATCTCATCTACCCCTCACAGCTGCCTCTAAAGGAGGTGTTATCACTCACTCTATTAGGAGGAAGCTGAGGCTCGGAGAGCTTGGAGCGCTCCTCTGACCTTGACTTCCACAAGATAACAGCTCTAGGGGTAGGGCTGGGCCCTCTTCAGCTACCTTGCTATCTGCTTCCCATTTCTGTGGCCAGTAGGGGAGTTCAGCAGGCTCTGAGCCCAAGCAGGACCAGACCCTGGGGGGAAAGGGCGCTCCTACCTGGTAAAGCCCATGGTCCAACAGGACGATCTCCACCTTTCCTGTGCCCGGGCACTTCCGCACCAGCACATTGCCTGGGTGAGGGTCACAGTGCACGAAGCCGTTGACAAAGATCATCTCACTGTACATCTTGCCCAGGTGGCGCGAGATCTGAAAGAGAAGGGAGGTGGGTGGGAGTTGCACCTCATTATCACGTGCCTCAGAGATTTCTCCTCTGGCCCCTCAATCTGGCCACTCTCAAGAGGAAGGCCTGAGCAGTCACGGTGGAAGGGATGGCTTGAGATTGCACCGTTCCTGATAGAAGCTCAACGCTCATCCAGCTTTTCCTAACTTCAGCTGCACGTGAGATTCAGCTGGAACTCAGAAATGTTAGGGGTGGTACCCAGGCACCAGTATTATCTTTAAGTGCCCCAGGTGATTTTAATGGATGGCAAGGTAGGAGAACCACTGCTTCTAGGTTTTCTGAAGACTGTAACACCCACCTCCCACACCTGCCCCTCCAATCTTCCCTGGTTTTTCTCTTCTCTCAGTCCCTCTTCCTTGTTTCCCCCAAAGCTGAATATGGGTTGGAAAGCTGGGTGGGGCTAGGGATCACTCTACCTGCCCCTTCTCCAAAGAACAAGGTCAGGGGGCTGAGGACCAGGGATAGATGACCCCCATCACCCTCTGGGGCTGCCTCAGCAGCTCCAGGCCAGTCCCAGGAGTACCCAGAATCACAAGCCCTTCTCCCCTCTCCCTTCAGCCCCTTTCCCTACTCCCCTCCCTGCCACAGCCCAATGCTAATCTGATTTATGATGTCTGCACAGAAGAAATGACACTGGAGAGGCCATTTAAATCATCCTGTCACTGCTGCTCTCCCTGCCGAGGCAGCCTCCTTATCTCTACTCCCTTTTCATTAAAGCTAAAAGCCTCTTCCCAGCTAGGGAACAGCTGCTGAACAGAGCCAGACCCGGACCCACAGATGGTCTGCTGATGGGTTTCCACAGGACAAAGAGATGCTTAACCCAGGAAGCTGGCGCCCTAGGACACACACTGCCCTTGGCATCCCTCAGCCTCGGCTGGCCCGCATGTTCACTAACAAACATATCCCAGCTAGAGGAGAGGAGCTGGGGCCCGTGGGATGGGGAACATAGGATTAGGGTCTTAAGATAAAGACTCCTTTCCTTGGTTTACAAAGTCCTGTACAACCAGGCCCAGCCTCCCTCCCTGGTCTCATTTTGTACCACACTGACATTCCAGCCATATTTGCTCTCTTCCTCTTCTCTAATAATCTCTGTGCCTTCCTACCTCAGGGCCTTTGCACATGATATTCCAGGAACATTGCTTCATCTCCCCTTCAGCTGTTTCACTCCTCTCTTCCTTCCCACCCCACTGAGCATCACCTCCCTGGGGAAGCCTTCCCTGACCTCCTAGACTAAATGATGTTCTCCTGCCATACACCCTCACACTTTTCTACCGCTAGCACACTCCTTGTATTATTATTTGATTAACAACCATCTAGCCCACTATCATAAGCTCCTATATGATGGCAGGAACTGGCTCTATTTTGTTAAACAGCTTCATCGAGGTCTAAGTTACATATCATAGACTGGTTCTATTATTCATCCCCTTGCCTGTAACAGGCCAAACATGCGAGTATAGGACTCTGCCTTCAACATGAATGAGACCCTCGTCTCTCCACGTTTTTCTGGGATGCTGAGGTTCCGGCCTCTGATGCTTATCCGAACCCCATTAGTCTCCTCTGAATCCCAATCAGTGATAATTGGCCTCCAATTAAATCATCAAGAATAAGTCTACTTTAGTAACAGTAGTTGTCATCCTTATTAAAAGCCCTAAAAGTAAGTACAATCATGATCCCCATTTTGCAGATTAGGAACTGAGACTCGTCGAGGTTTAATGTACCCAGAGCTACCTGGCTGGAAAGAGGTGGAGACAGAATTCAAACCAGGTGTGACCCACAGCCTTCCAGTAACCACTATTCCATACTGGCTCCCGCCGACTTCTGCACTTCTCAATTGAACTTTGTGACCTTAAAGAAGTTAGTCATACTCTCAACTTCAGCAAAATGGAAATAATAATAGTGCCACTCTCACGGGCTACTGTCAGGTAAGTGAGAGTATCATGGTGCTCGGGACCTAGTAACCTCTCCTAGGTGCCCCTGATTCCTCAGAACACTCCTGGGAGGGCGGCAGACTAGGTTTCATTGTACCTTTCTAAGAAATGATGAAATCAGGGTTAAAGAGGCCATCTAAAGTCTTGACACTTAGACTGTCGCCCTGTGCCCTGCTACCACACGCTCCTGACATTTTTCTTGGAGGAAAGCAATGCCCAGTACTCAGTGTCTGTGGGCATCAGGAACAGAACTTTACCCCGTGTCAAGTTCCCAGACTCAGGCTGAGATGTTGGGTGCCCCAGGGCCACCATTTTCTGTTTCCTGGGAGAGGGGGTCCTGGATGAGCCAGCAGGTCCCCACCTCGGGACCACTGAGAACCCCTTCTGTTAGGCTCTTTGGAGCTCTCCGGAGACGAGCTCTAAAAGGCCATATTTGCCAAACCAATTGCATTTATTAAGTAATAATTCATTTTTATTTGTCAAGGATGCCTGTAAGGTCCGATCAGGGCTCCTGATCAGCCCAAGATAAGCAGGGCAGCCAGACAGAGCTGACAGAATTCCAGCCAAAAGCAGAGACATGACATTTCATTTAGTCTGGGCAGACCTGTCATGGGGAGATGTATGACCTCCCTTAAGCTTCCTGAAATATTGCTAGTCGCTGCGGGCCCCCTGCTACTACACTGAAAGGTGGCCCCTAGGGCTCTGGGGACTCAGGCTGGGGGAGCCTTGGCCCATGAGGAGCGAGCGGCTGCTATAGGAGGAGGAGAAGAGGCTGCCAAGTGCGGCCCATATACACGCAGGCAAAGCCACCAGAACAGTCCTCCCCTTCCAGCGGCCCCTACCTGGTTGTCTTTCCTTTTACGGGCTGTTCCTGATGTTCATTTTAACCAGATCTCACCGGGATAGGCAGGTGTGGAAGGCAGAAACAGGAGGGAGGACCAGCCTGTGTCACTGGCTTCACTCTGGGGCCCTGTTGGCACTGCCGCTGTGGGCATGGGTTACCTGGGGGACAAATCACCTCCCTTCTCAATCTGAGTCTAAGTTCCCTGAGCTGTTCGGTGAGCCTAGCCCCATCTGCTCTATTTCCTCACAGAGCTACCTCGAGATTCAAGGTCAAAATGTGCTTGCTTGTGGGAAGGCACTTTATCCGCTACACTCTACGACACAAACGTGCTTGTTTGTTTTCTGTCATGTGGTAGCTTACTTTAAACCTGGCAAAAAAATATACCCACTGTCACCATCAAAGTGTAATTTTCGAAAAGTTAAAAACTTGACTTTCACACAAATATAGAATGAACACATGTCAAACATTGTGTAACTCATCAGTAAAGGAGCAAGTAAGAAAGCAGGTCTGGTTCAAAGAGAATTTTGAGGGACTGGGTATTTATGGGTATTTAAACAGGAATAAGAGACTAAGATTCCGGGAGTAGATACAAAACTGGTTATTGGCCTACTGGGCAATAAGGAAATCATAACCTTCCGGGTTATCTTTTCTAGTAGGGAGAAATTATTTGCATCTCTGCTGGATAAGATCCACAGGTTGACATACGACTTCAGTCTGAGCCCTTAATTAATTGTCAATAGCAAAGTCAAACAAAAGTACATTCCCTTAGATATGAAAAAATCCTCAGGTAGGCTGCTTGAACAATGCCCAAGAGTGACTTTGAAAGGACAAACCGCACACTCCTTTTTCTGAATGTTAGGTAATTTTTCTTAACATCTATCAGAGTTGCAGTAAATAGTCTCTGAGAACCAATATGCCCAGAGAAAGGCAGCCAGCCCCCTCCTACTCACAGAGGCACTGAGAGTCCCAGGAGAAACCTAAGGCCAACACTGGGCACAAAGCCCTCTCTCCACCCCTTCCATATACTTAGCTATGGCTCCTCCCCAAGAACAGACAATTGTAAATAAGGCTGCAATGAATATGGGAGTTCAGGTATCCTTTTAATATTGATTTCGTTTCCTTCAGACATATACCCAGAAGTGGAAATGCTGGATCATATGGTAGGTCTATTTTCAGTGGGTTTTTTGGGGGGTTTTTTGTCTTTTTTTTTGGTGGTACGCGGGCCTCTCACTGCTGTGGCCTCTCCCGTTGTGGAGCACAGGCTCCGGACGCGCAGGCTCACGGGCCCAGCCGCTCCGCGGCATGTGGGATCTTCCCGGACCGCGGCACGAACCCGTGTCCCCTGCATCGGCAGGCAGACTCTCAACCACCGCGCCACCAGGGAAGCCCTATTTTCAGTGTTTTAAGGAACCTCCATACTGTTCTCCATGGTGGCTGTATCAATTTACATTCCCACCAACAGTGCACGGGGGCTTCCTTTTCTCCACACCCTCACCAACACTGTTATCTCTTGTCCTCTTGATGACAGCCATTCTAACAGGTGTGAGGTGATCTCTCATTGTGGTTTTTATTTGTATTTCCCTGACAATTAGTGATTTTGAGCACCTTTTCATGTGCCCCTTGGACATCTGTATACCTTCTTTGGAGAAATGTCGGTTCAGTTCCTCTAAGGCTGCCCCTTTCCCTGTTAACGGCAGCATCTGCATAAAGAAAGGAATCCCACCTTTTTAGAATGGTAACAGCTAACGCTCTGTGCCATGCACCATTCCAGGTACGTTACATGGACTCACAGCCACCTCTGCAGTAGATAGGTGAGGGAAGCGAGATACAAAAAGAGGAGGAAGCTTGGTCACCTGGCCAGCAGTTAGTGAAACCAGGATCCAAACCCAGGTGGCCTGGCTCCAGGGAACAAGCTCTCAATCACCAGCCTCTCCTGCCTCTCCACTCACTGGGAAGCTCCTTCCCGGTGGCAGGAGCTGCACCAAAAACCTCTACAGGTCCCCACGGCAACCAAGAAAGCATTCCGTGTGGAGAAAAGAGTCGCAGTGGGAAATCCAGAGCTGTTTGTCTAACCAAAAATACACTGTTAACTAAAGCCATACTACAGCTCTTTTCAGAAAAAAAAAAAAAAAATCAGTGACAAGTCTTTAATTGTCCCATGTAAAATGAATGTACCGCTCACGTAAGTGATTTCCGTAATCACGCAATGGCAGGGGAAACCCAGGAATCTATCAAAAGTCTGAGTAATGAATTAATTTAGTAAATAATATTTAAACCAAAGAGTTATTTTTGGATTCTTCTCAAAACTTGAATTGGCTGAAAGTACTTTAATTATTCTATAATTGCATGGATGGATTTATTCCCACCCTCAAGGGAAACTCTATTTATGTTCTTGGGGGGTGTCAAGGAAGCAAGGTCAAGATCTCTGAAAGAAACAGGAGGATGGTGTTGCAGGATATTAATAATCACACAAGTAGCCCGATATTAAGTATAAGGAGGTTAATAATTCAAGCTCTCTTTGCCCCTCCCCTGGTGTCCGCCCAGGCTTCTAGAGGCAGAACCACAGCCCCAAGGACCAGACCAGACCGCTGCCTAGAGCGTTTTACTCTCCAGCCCACCCCACCCCCGGGAACCACCCCTGGGATGTACAGCCTCAGGTCCCTCGCGCTGCCCATTCACGGAGCGGGTCAATCTTGGACCAGCGAGCACTGAGATGAAGTCCCTGAGTGTGAAGGCAGTGGGAGCTTCTTCAGCCACACGTGGTGTTGGGAGCAGTAATGAGGACGAAAGAAGAGGAGCCGGGTTAATTACAGGAACCTGGGGAGTTTCTCTAATCTCGGAGCCTCTAGGGGCTTGGTGAAAGCTTCTCTAGACTCAGCTTGAAGCGGGACAGCACCTGAGAGCCAGGGCCTGGGGTATCCACAGGCCAATGAGGGCTCCTCAGGTGTCCTGGCCAGTGAGGCTCAAAGGGTCACGGCTACCAGAGTGGCAGGGAGTGGATCCCAGGGGCCACGACTACTGGGAGACACACATGATGACCTCTGACATCCCTGCCTCGGGCAGCAACTCGCTCCAAAGAAATACGTCCACATCCGCCCACCTTACCTGGGTCAGGATAAAGGAAATGAGCAAAGGGTTTCTTCCCTACATTTCCCCCTTCTTCTGGCCAATATTTTACTGACAGCACCACGGAGGGAGCTGGGGGTTAGTATTGCAGCAAAACAGCCTGTGTTGAGAGCATGGCCTGTGGGCACTGCACCAGCTGCTTCATGTTTCAATCATCAAACAATCCAATACTTTTTTTTTTTTTTTTGGCCACACCACACAGCATGCGGGATCTTAGTTTCCCAACCAGGGATCCAACCCGTGCCCCCTGCAGTGGAAGCGTGGAATCTTAACCACTGGACCGCCAGGGAAGTCCCTGATTCTCTCTTGTATCCACTTTACAGCAGGAGCCTGGGCCTTCCCAAGGGTGATGAGCTCCACCAAGGCGGCCCAGCTCGCAAGCAGCAGAGCAGCAGCAGAAGCCAGGAAGGCCAGCTCCAAAGTGACGCTGTTCCCCACTCCTGACACACCTGCTGTTGGGGACATAAGTCTCCAGGAACCCATCTGTGCACCTGGACCCCTCCAGCATCCCCAAGCTTCTCAAGATCTGGTGTGAGAAGTTACGGAGGGTGGATGATGGGAGGAGGTGTTTTCATTCTAGTGATTTCAGTAACCGGGGGTCTCTGTGCCTCTCTGACTTCTCTTCCCTAGTCTTCTGAGCACCTCCCACCACCGAACCAGAGTGACCCACCAAGTGGGGGATGATCTGAGCACAAAGCAAATGTCCTGCACAATCCAGGCTGGTGTCGGGAGACAAGAGGAAACATGCGGGCAGCATGGCTTTAGAGACAGGAAAGGGGGTCCCCATTCGCTCAGTCAGTGACCACTGATCACCCCTGAGGCTACATACTCATGGACAACAGAGGGAGGTGGACAGGAGAGGAGCAAGAGGATTCTTGGAGATTCCGTGGAGCAAGACATGCCTCTGTGACTAATAACCTCATGAATTATAAATGACTTTCTTTGTTTTTAACAGAACTTCACAGCCTGCAAAGCCACACAACGACCCTGTGAAGGAAGTATTGTTATCACTCCAACTGTACAGATGAGGAAACTCAGACTCGGAGTTTAAGTAACTTACCCAAGGGTACCTGGCCAATAAATGGCAGAGCTACACACAACCCCAGGTGGCCCGATTTTGAACCCTCTGCCCCTCCCGTCATACACGCAGCCTCGGTGACGCCTGACCAGCCCACTTGTCCCACGCTCTGTCCACACCTCTCCTATGGCACTGACATGAGGGGCCTGCACCTAGTAGGTGCTCAAGAAACATCTGCTGAAAGACACGTTTGAGATGCTTTCACTGCTTCTCCAGTGACACAGAATAGAAAAACGACTGGAAAGAAGAAACACGGCAAGGGCGGCTGGCTACACATAGCAGATGGAACCCAGGCACTGACTGCATTCCCTCACCAGCCCCGCTAAAATGACTCTAAAAGCAACAGATAAGGCCGAGACCCCACTGCAACAGAGAGTAGAATGGCCAAAAACAGCACACAAAGAGATTAGCCAGGCTGTGTTTGCCAGAGGGGAGCAGACAGCTACTGACAAATGGCTCAGCAGGCTAGACGACAGGGCACCCTAAGCTGACAGTGGGGGAACTTGAAGTCTGCTGTCTCGGAGCCTAGAGAGGCCAGCAACTCGGGCCCTGGCACCTCTGATACATGGGATGGGAGTCCAAAGGAAGAACTAAACCTCCAGATCCCCTTCAGATCCTTATGGAAGACAAGATTTACTCTCTGGAGTGGTAAGAAGACAGGCTCTACAAGCCACACCACAGACCAGAGGGCCATCATGGGGACAGAGGACCCGGTCAAAGTCCACATAATGACCGCTGCGGAGCACCCGGCCTTCTTCCCCCAGCAGACTCCCGGGCCCCCGGGATAGACAGGCTGGCGTCTCTCGCGAGCCCACCATCCCTGCACCCAACCCGTCCTTCACAGACTGCGGACGTTGCCCACCAGGCCTCCAGTCCGTGTCTCACCCAACCCCAGCTCCTGACTTTGTCACCTTTCTCCCAGCTAATTTCACACAAATTCAATTGGGCCTCAGCCCATGTGGGGTCTTAAACACACACTCACTGAAATCCAATTAACCTTCGATAAAGGTCCTGCAATCAATAGTCGTCCTGTGGCTTAAGGAGACTCCGTTCAGCCCAGGAAAGCGCGCTCCTGCACGACCTTTATTCTTAATGAAATCAATGACAGTCACTGTCACCAGCTCTTAAAGTGACTGGCAAATATGATCACCGGGTCAGGCCCTCAATAATATGCTGCTTCTGGGCTCAGAGCACAGACAAACGAGGGCCCCTGCAGGCTGCTGGCTCCCCAGGCTCCACGCTCCCTGGCCAGACAACACACCTAGGCAGGGCCTGGACGTGCAAAACAGTGGAGGTGAGGCTTGCGGGCTCACCTGGGGCAGCCAGGGACCCCCTGGTCTTGTGGCAGGTGGTTCCTGAACTCCAGTGAGTGCCTGAACCACCTGGAGAGTTTGTTAAAATGCAGATTCTTGCAACCCTTCCCACCCCAGATTCTGATAAGTAAGTTTGGGGTGGGGCCCAGGAATCTGCATTCAAGTCTTATCTCCAAGCAGGCCAAGAGTCGCTGTTCTGTAAAGTATCCAAGCAGGACAGACCCTTAGAGTCCTGCTAACCCAACGCCTTCAGTAAGAAAACTGAGGCCCAGAGGAGGGGAATGATGTGTCCAAGGTCACACAGCAGGCCACTGGCAGAGATGGAGCTCGAACCCAGTTCTCTTGTCTCCTAAACTGGTGTCTCCCTACCTGAACTGGCCACTTGGACTGGTCTTCAGGTCCTCACATACTAGCCCAACTGGGCTGGGACACTGCAGGGTGAGGAGGCCTCTTCAGAGTGGAGTGGGGATGACTAACAAGTGTTTGGAGGGGTCTAGAGCCCTCCCCACCCTTGAGAACAATTCCTTCTAGAGCCACTTCCTGCTGAGCCCCATCTTCCAGCTGAGTCAACAACTTGTAGCATCCAAGATGCCACTAACTATCCTTTCCCCCAGGATTTGGGGTGAGATCTTTGCCCCTTGTCACTCCTATCTGTCCCCTGTATTTCCCTCCCCAAGCAACACTCACAGCCAGGCTGTCCTCAGGAGGGAGAATCACTCCAGGGACAGGCCCACTCAGTCCCACAGTCCTAGACAGGTTTTAGAATCTCAGAATTTTTTTAGAAACTTTCAGTCACGTGGAGTCTTTCATGCTACACACACACACACACACACACCACTAGTCTTCCATGAGGCCTGTGGCTTTGAGGTTGGTTGGTAAGAGCCATAATAGGTTAATTTCTGCACAGTAGGGCCTGTCCCTAGTCTCCCAACATCACCAATGGTCAGCAACGGCACAGTAGAGCACGTGTCCCAGCGCCCACTGCCCAGCCTGAGGTTCCTGTGGAAGTATTTAATGACATCATCTCAGAACACTACCAAGGAGGCTCCCAGGCCATGCAAACCCTAGAAGCCAGGGACAGGGGATTAAGGAAATAAGGAATTAAGACAGTATGGTTGTTATTGCAAGGACAGACCAACAGACCAATGGAAGAGAACAGAGCTTCCAGAAAAGACCCACAGCCAATTAAGGACAAAGATGCCAGGCCTAAATTACTACATGGTATGATGCCATTGACATGAAATTCAGTAAGGGAGAAGGTGATCTATGGTGACAGAAGTCAGAATAGTGGGAGCTCTGGTGGGGGTGAGGGTATCAACCGGGAGGGGGCAGGAGGGGGCCTGCCAGGGGGCTAGAAATGGTTTGTCCCTTTATCTGGCTGGTGAGTACACGGTATAGCCATATGAAAACTCACTGAGGTGTACCATGAAGATCTGGGACCTCAAGTAAGTTACCTTCCCTCTCTGAGTCTCTGATTTTTCATCTGCAAAATGGAGACAAGACCTCCCTCCTAAGTTTGTAATGCAGATCGGGCCTGGCACCCAGAGTCCGGTAGTCAGTAAACGTTAATGGTCAAAGGAGGTAACGGAGGAAAGGGCAGGGCCCAGTGATGATAATAATAATGAAAACAGCAACAACCATCAACTAGCTACCAGTTCAGGGTTCTAGCCACACGCCAGGAGCTGTGCTAGGAGGACACATCTAGCCCTCACAGCATCTCTAGAAAATGGAACGTCTGTAACATGAACTTGATGTAAGCTAGAGAGTGAAGGGCTGCATTTAGATGGTGCCCTGGGAGCTGGGCAAAACTTCTGTCAGTATTCCAACTCCTTCTTCGAGGAGTTACTGGCGTGGCTGTCAACCAGGGGGCCCCAGGATCCACTGCAGCCCCAGGCATATTCCTGGGAGGGAGACAGAGAAGGTGGAGGTGCAAGGACTTTGAAGTCACGCAGACCTGGGTTTGACTCCTGACTCTGCCCCTGCTAGCGGTGTGATGTTGGGCAAATTGTTTAACCTCTCTGAGCGTCACCTTTCTCATCTATAATTGGGGTTAACAATATATCCTTGGAGGACATCTGTAAGGAGTAGAGATTATATTTGTCATATGCTTGATACATATAAGTTGCTTATAATAATTTTTGCTATTGTTTTTCCCAAACTACTCTGATATCAGCCTGCCCGACTCTGTATGTCCACAGAAACAAAAACCAACACTCTACCCCAGCCCTGCCTCATAGAGGCCAATCCAGGGCATGAGACTGGCTTAGTTTGTTCGCTAATTCATAGGATGTCCACCAAGGGTCTTCTCTGCACAGAACACTGGCCTTATCTGCAAAGCTGATTCAAGAGGGTTGGAAGCAGAAGCAGATGAGCCCAGGCCCTCAGAGGGCATCACCCAGCCCCAGCTCCCACCAGCCACCTCCAGCCTCCTCCCAGGTACCTCACTCCGCCAAGAGCAAGCAACTACACCAGAGCACATCTTTGTCTGCATCTGTCTTTGAAAATCAAAGCTGCCTGATTAAACGCCATTACAGCCCTGGGTTCACTGGATCAGAAGAGATTAATGAATTTAGGGGTGCTGCTGGCATGAAAAGCCCACCGCAGCTGGCAGTAACTAAACGCCAGTAACCTGAGGCCCCTGGAGTCTTTCCTGATCAGCAGGCAGAGAGACCCTGCTCCCCTTTAAGACTGCTCAGGATAAACAAGAGGTGACCTCCCCTCCCTTCCCTTCCCCTCCTCACTGGCACCAAAGACTCTGTACTCAAGAGTCCTGGTGGACAAAGGACAAAGGATCCCTGGTTAGATGCGGGGACATACCCCCACCCCAACCAACAGAGGAAGAGATGGGCAAGCAGGTCTTACCACTCCCTTCTCTGCAGGAAGCTCTGCCCAGACACCCTCTAGCCAACAGTGAGGGAAGCAGAGTCAGAAGCCCCAAGTTGTGCTACTGCCAGGTGACCTCGGGAGAGACATTTGCTATCTCTCTGAGCTTCCCCTGAATTGGAACAGTAGTTTTCTCATCCTGCCCCTGCCCCCAGCCCCCAAGCAGCAGATCTCTTCCAAAAAAGCCCAATAGGCAACTCAGGTGATGGCAGAGCTGCCCTGGGTGAAGCAGGGTAGGGAGGAGAGAGGCCCATCCAGCCTCCCCACCCATCCAGAGGCCCCTGAAGGGTTCTGGGAGCACTGTTCCCTACGTCAGGGGACAACAGCTGTCCCCAGGACCCAAGGCCAGCTGTGGCTAAACAGGCTCCTGGCAGCAGCTCCATACCCTCTGATGCAGGCCCTCCCTTTATGAACTAAGAGGAGTACTGGAGTCAGAGACACTTGGGTTTCAATCCTAGCTCTACTAGCTGTGTGACCTTGGGCAAGTTACCTTCCTTCTCTGAATCTCTGGTTCCTCATCTGCAAAATGGAGACAATAAGACCTCCCTCCTGAGTTTACCATGGAGAAAACGGCCTGGCACAGGGAGTCAGGCATTCAGCAAACATTCACCGTAAAAGGAGATAAAGGAGGAGGAAGGAAGGGCCAGAGCCCAAAGAAAAGAGTGGAAACAACAGCCCTGCTGCCATTTTGGAGTGCTCAGCATACACCAGGCACTGTTCTAAGCACTGTTGTGCACTAACTCTTGAGGTCCTCCCAACGTTTTTAGAAGTAAGGCTATCATCGTCCACATTGCAGAGGCCACACAGGCACCCAAGGCCTGGGCTCACAATCTGCACACTCCTGCAGTTCCCACTGGCTCGTCTGCTGAGCCCAAGTATGGCTTTTTCCTCTGGGCCACCACTGGGACCACGGGCTCATCGTCGTGTGCTGCCTGAGAGGGAGTAGCCAAGAGCATTCGCTTCTACTGGGTCTGGGCCCTTTCCTTCCTTCCTCCCACCAGCCAGAGGGGTCATGTCACTGCACTACTCACCCTTCAGTGACTCCCCAGTACCTCGGGGTCATGCCCAAGGCCTTCACCATCTGCCTGCAGCCCTGCAAAACCTCACCACTCCTTAACACTTCCTTGCAGTACCACCTCTGCGCCCCCAACTCCTCCACCCCAACACACACACACACACACACACACACACACACACACACACACACACATCCCTGGCAAATTCCCGCTCATCCTGCTGGGAAAGCCGGCCTGGGGCAGAGGTGAGCACTTCTTCTTTGTGGCTCCCTGGGGACTGGCTCACCCCTCGCTGCGTTGCCTGAGAGATGGCTACAAGGATAGAGTTGTGTGTCTGACTCCAGTGCTAGGCTGGGAACTCCCTGACAAAGGGAATTGTGTCTAGTTCCTCTCTGAACCCTCACACCTAGCACACAGTAGGGACTAAAGAATGATGAATGCTGGTGGAAAAAAGACAACCTCATCCCTACCTGTGGGACCCCATGGTGACCAAGAAGAAGAAAATGGGGTACAGGCCCCAGCCCACCGGTCAGCTTTCCCTGAGGCCAATCAGGTGGCAGGCAGGAGACAGAAGCCCCTCTTTTTTTCGCTCCAAGCCACTAGCTGGCTACTGCCACGCCTTTTTGGCCTGGAGATCTGGGGAGGGCAGGAAGAGGGAGGAGGTGCGTCCAGGGCCCAAAGGGCAGAGGATTAAGTCCCATGGATTTGCACCATTGTTCTTCAGTTTCTCTGCACTGTGGGGCTCAGATGGCACAAGAAGACAGATGGTAATCCCCTGTCCAGGCAGGAGCTGCTGTGGGGTGGGGGGGGCAGGTGGGGCTCAGCACGTGCCCCACCCCACTGCCTGCTGCCAACCCCAGTCCTAGGAGATGGGCAGAGAGTTGCCATAGAGGACCTGTAAGGCTGCTTTGTGCTCAGAGATGTTATAATTCTTCAGACAACAGGCCCCACTTCAAGACCGTGAGACCTAACCCAGACACACCTGCCCTTGCTAGGCAGTCCCGCCCCGTCCCGCGCCAGCAGCCAAGTGCCCTCGACCTTACCTCATTGACGTCAATATTGTTCCTCTCCATGTAGTCTCTGTCGTTGACCTGCCCGCCGTCCACAAACTCCATCAGAAGGACCCGCTTGGTGGACAGCTCCCAGTAGATCTGGGGGACCTGGAATAGGAAAGGGCAGGTCAGAAGGAGGCAGGAGGCTGGAAGCTGCGGGCAAGGGGGCTGCAGACAGGCACGTGAGCCAGACATCAACACACACTCCTCCCAGGAACAGAAGGGAAGGCCCCCCAGCAGGGATTGGTGGGGAAAGCGGGAGGCAGGCCAAGAGAGAAGGGTAGGCTGTTCCGCCTCCACCAGCAAGGCGCAAGGCCTCCTTTAGTGATCCCTCCTGCTTGGGGACCAGAGAAGGGCTTCCCACCCTCCTCAGTGCCTTCCAGACACAATGAAGAGCCCACACTAAAACTGGGACTTAGGGGAAAATGCATGGAACCTCTCATATCTGAGCCAGAGTTGGTGTTAGAAGCAATTTCTCTCTCACACCAGGCTTATTTCAGGCTCCTCATGTGAATATAAACCCTCTGCCTCAGTTTCTTCACCTGTGCAATGGGTGTTATATGTATGGATGATTGAATGAATGAATTTTTGCTAAGTGATAAATTTTTCAGTCACGAAGTCATGAGTTTTCTCATGCCCATTTCCTAAAGCCTCCTGTGGCAGGCAGTGCTGAAGCCTAACCCAACACCTATTCCCAATCCTCCTCTTTCCCTGAGACAGGGGAAACTAAATACTTTCCCTGCCTGCCCTGCAATAATTATGGCCATGTGACACAGTTCTGGCTTACGAGACATAAGTGGAGGTCTGTTAGGGGGTGTAGGAAGGTTTTTATTTTCTTAATAAAAAGGGATGTTTGTAAATATTGCAACTCTTCTTACCCTTCTCTTCTTACCTTGAGAGTGCATGTGATACCTGGAGCTGCAGCAGCTACCTTATAACCATGAGGAAAAGTCTAAGAAAATCACAGAGATGCCAGCTCTGATACTGTCAAACCACTGAGACAATATCAACAGGCAACTGCTACAAGCCTTCTTGCTATGTGAGGAAAATACATCCTTTTTGTTTAAGACACTCTGAATGGGGCTGTCAGTTACCTACAGACAAATACATTCCTGACTGATGTGCTCTCCGACCCACTCTGACTCCAAGGACACCCAAGAGCCAAAAAGAGAAGATTTCCCCAGGAGTAGCCAAGAGATTGGGCTGCACCAAGGACTGCTGGGCCGCCATGTGAGTGAGCGACATCTGTGAGACCCACCATGGCCAGGAGGGAGGAATGACCAGGATTTCAGCATGCCGTGATTCCCCAACAACTTAACGGGTTTATTCCACTTACAAATGACGAAGCAAGGGCACCTGATTCAAGTGTTTTGGGGAATAAGGACTTCCCTCATCCCAACCCTCAAAGCTCACCTAGCAGTAAGATAGCAGCCCTCAAGCCAAGAAACCTTTCTTGTTCCTGGTTCTGCTAACAACTGTTGTGTCTGAGACCAGACACTTAACTCCTCCATGCCTCAGTTTCCCTCATTAGAAAGGAGATTGTTCCTTCTCCATCTCAATAAGGAGCTCTGGGGACAAAAAGTGCCGTACGTACAAGTGAACACCCTGGGCTCCCTGGAACAAAAGTTCCTACTGAAATCAGATGTCATTTTGGTTTGCTCCTTTCCTGTAATTCTTGCCATCTAGGCCATTAGAGAAATCTGTGACCCTACGTTACTTTGAACTTAAAATTCAGTCTCGCTTGGCATTCTTCAAGAATATGAGTGGCAAGTTTGCTGCTGTGGGTGGTGGCTTCCAAAGGAAAGGGACATATTTGGGGGTAAGTCCTTCCCCTGCATTGTATGGGGCCCAAGCTTGGCCGTGGGTGCCTGGGGCTCTGGAAACTGGAGGCCAGGCCCCTCCCCTCCGTGCCCGCCTGGGGCAACAGGCAAAACAGCCAAGAAAGAGCTACAGACCAGAGAGAAAAC
Organism: Aethalodelphis obliquidens; assembly: GCF_003676395.1. NCBI lineage: Eukaryota > Metazoa > Chordata > Mammalia > Artiodactyla > Delphinidae > Aethalodelphis > Aethalodelphis obliquidens. The sequence continues at coordinate 3,720,706 of NW_020837965.1, read as the reverse complement.
CCAAAAGCTGGGGACTCCCTGGGCTCGTCAGTCAGGGTCACCGGTGTACTGGGTTCCCTCGCTTCCACCTTTCCCCCCAGTCTCCCTCCTAATGCAACCAACCCAGCCTCCCAGTGGAACGTGCGCCTGCCTCAGCGGCTTAGCTCTGAAACAGCAGAGACAGCAAAAAAATGGGAGGCAGAAGGGTTTGTCCTGGAAGCTCAGGGAGCGCGGCAGTTGCCCCTCGATGGATGTAACATGGAAATGCCTGCAAGATGCAAACGTGCCTCCTGCTCAATTAGGAGAAACTTGGCTTGACAGGGGACACAAGGTCAAGTGACTCGTCCCTAAATCATCACGTGAGCAGGAGGCTCCGGGGCTATAAGGTGAAATTTACTTCACCCCAACAGCAATGTTTCACCACCATTCCTTCCTCAGCTTCTTCCATCAAGGAATGGAAAATGAAAGAGAAGATTTTTTTTTTTTTTTGCGGTACGGGGGCCTCTCACTGTTGTGGCCTCTCCCGTTGCGGAGCACAGGCTCCGGACGCACAGGCTCAGCGGCCATGGCTCATGGGCCCAGCCGCTCTGCAGCATGTGGGATCTTCCCGGACCAGGGCACGAACCCGTGTCCCCTGCATCGGCAGGCGTACTCTCAACCACTGCGCCACCAGGGAAGCCCAAAACAGAAAATTTTTAAAGAGGCAATAAGAACCACCCTGTCCCCTGCCCAAACAGAAATAAACCCCAAGAGGCTCCTGGCCAGGGTGCCTGCTCACCCCTCATAGGCCATCAGGACCTCTGGGTCTGGCATCTAAACTTCTCACCACAGAGCAGAGGCCCCACTCCTGTAGGCTCTGCCTGCCCCCATACCAGAGCCAATCCTGACCCCCGGAAGGAGGGCACAGATTATGGAAAGTTCCAGCCCCAAACCCTGGCCTCAGCCTCATTAACTGGCCTTGACCCTGTGCTTCCTCTTTGTTCCTGTGCTTGGTCAGCACACCTGGCTTGTCCGGGCCAGCACCCCGTCATCCAGGGCCACAGTCATCCCATTAGCCGAGCCCAGTGGAGCAGAGCATAGACCTGAAGTCAGACTGTCAGGCTGGAGCCCCTGCTCTGCCACCTCTGAGCTGTGTGACTTGGGTAAGTTTTATAACCTCTCTGAGTGCCAGTTCCCTCACCGTAAAAGGGTGACAACAGTTACAAGGAAAGCGACGCTCCTTACTTCCTACTAGCATGTGTGAGGTCCTGCTGCTCAACACGGCAGCTGCTATATGACAGCCACGTAGAATTTCACTGGTTCTGAAACACAACCAGGGCTGAGAGCTAATGCAACAGACAGTTCAGCATAACTCAGATCTGCCCATAAGTTATTACAGAGGGAGAAGAGCTCAAGGTTTAACATGCAGGTTTGGGGCCAGGCTGCCTCTGTCCCTTACCAGGAAACTGTGTAAACCTGGGCAAGTGGCTTCATCTCTCTGGGCCTCAGCTTCCCTGCTGCTGACATGGAGCTAATAATGGCATTTCCCTTGTGGGGTTGTACAACGATTAAAGAGTAAATATACCTAAAGCACTTGAAAAGTGTCTAACACAGCATAGGCATGTAAAAAAATATTAACTAATTATTACACATCAGTGCTTCCTGATCTTTGAGAGTCTTAGGAAGTTATGATGTTTCACCAAAAGCATGCTCATCTCCTCAGGGTTTGCCCACAGTTTCTGGAGAGTCCCAGGCCCCTTACCTAGCACTAAAAAACCCTGGAGTGGGCCCTGCTCAAGAGACAACCCCCCACCAAGCCCCACCTCCACATATAGAGACACACTCTCATCCCTTCCAGTCCCAAACCCTGTGGTTATAAGGCTTCTCCCTCTATCTTGTCCCAGTTGTCCCCAAGGTCAGTCACAAACCTCACTGCTTGTCCTGTCCCCTCCCCACAGCACACACACACTCTGATGCCAGCTCTACAAATGCCCTGGTCTGACCGTTCGGCCTGGCTGCCCCATCACCTTCTCCCCGTCTCCCCGACACCACATTTGCATTCAGTGCTTGTCGGAGGCTCGGAGGTTTATAGCATAGGGCTGAGGTTATTAAACCCCACTGGAAGAGGCCTCACACACTGAGAGGTAAACTCTTTGCCGAGGCTTAATTACGCACAGATGTTGTGATGGGGTGCCAGTGTGCAAAAGCAATCTATCTCCTGTTTTAAGAGCTGAACGGGGTTCGCAACGCAAAATTTGCTTCCCACTTGTTATGTGTTTAGAGAAAATTAATTACTCAGGAGCCTTAATTCTACCATTGTCTTAGGAATGGTGTGCGGGTTTTAGAAGCAGCAGGTCAAATCGTTACACTAATTATTTACCCATTTGGCATCCTCGTTTCAAAAATTTGTGTTATTATTATTATTATTACATGTCTTGGTCTGACAGATGCTAGCTGGCCCCAGCCAGGGGACGATTTTGCTGTTTCCATGGGAACAGTGGAGGAGACGGTTCTGTTTGGCACGGAGGACCACCCCTGCCGGCTAAGAGGCAACAGAATGTCCTTAGACGAGCCTCAGAGTTGAAGTCAGAAAATCCCGTTTGTACCCTAACTCCTCTCCTCTAAGACTACCATCTGTAAAATGGGATGACGGTTGTTGGAAGGATTCAGTGTCCTAGTATCGTCATAGTGTTCAGTGCCGCAGAAGAAACATTCAGTAAACATTGCCTATCCCTTTGTATAATCAACACGTCTTGGAAGCCCCCTCTGAGCTCCTTACCTAGGTGGAATTAAGTACTTCCTCTTGGGCATCCACAGAAACATAGAAGAGTCTCTGGCATAGTGCTAACCAACCTGTACTATAACAACATGCTGTGTGTTTGTCCCCCACTAGATGGGACGTCTTCCCAGGCAGGAGCCAACCATCTCTTACTCATCTAGGTACCTCCAGATCCTAGCACAGCAAGAGGCTCAGGAAATGCTCCATAAATGTGGAATAATGGACTGAAAGAAAAGGAATACGTAAGTGGAAGCATAATTCAGACCCCACAGCATTATTCTAATTAGTTAATATTATTACTTGCATTAGAAAGCCAAGTTTTCATTGAATTGGTGGTTTGAAGCTCAAGGCTGGGGCAATGTCACCAGATCATCTGGATTTGCCCAAGCAAGAGGGTCTGTACGAATAATGGCATTTGCCTCGTAGGGCTGTTTAAGGCAAAGCCAGTCAAGCACACTGGGGGCATCTGGACAGACCTGACCCCCGACTCACTCAAAAAGCTGAACTTTGCCAGTGGCTACACCTTCCGCCAAACCAGCGTATCAAGACGCCACACTCCTCATCACAGTTGTAGGTCTTCCTCCCGTGAACCAAGCTCTAGGACTCTCAGGCAGCTAGGGGAGATGCACCCTCAGTCTCCCCATCTCTATTAATCAACCCGGATAGCAGAAGTACAGTATAAACACGGTCTCCGTTTCTCAGGATGTCTTCAGAAGCCACGTGGATACTTTAGTCCAGAGCAAGAGACCTTCCAGTCCACATGCTGAGACACCCTCCCCAGGAAGAGCCCCACTTGACTGTCTGCTCCAGAACTAGTACCTGGAGCCCTGTGCCTCCCCCTCCCACATTCTCCAGGCCTCCCCAGTTAAGAGCAAAGGGTTGATCTCTTCCAAGAGTTGAAAGTCAATCTCTCCATGTAGACTGCCAGAGAGACCCAACCCCTGCACTGCTGTGATGAAGCGGTACCCCCGGAAAATGAATCCAAGCCCCACCATGGACAAAACGTGTTGGAAGAGCAGTGGTGTGGGCATGCATCTCTCTCACTCTGACCTCCACGGGCCCTGTGGGGAACATCAGGACAGTCCTCAAAGACCAGCTCCAAGGCCAACTCCTCATTGGAGCCTTCCCTGCCCTGCTCCCCACAGGAGTCCCTTCTGAGTCCTTAGAGCAGGACCTCTCGCTGAGCTGGGACTCTGTGTCATTTGATGTTGTTTCCCACAGTAAGCGTCTCCTATCACACCAGCAGTTCTAGTCAATACTTGAAAACACAAATCTGTTCCAATGTGACTGATAAATTAGGGAACAATTTGATCATAACACAAATTTTACATTCACTTATGTGCAGTATCATCTGCGAGAAATACTCGGAAACGCAGAAAACCGTATCCAGCTGACCCACACAGGAATACACGAAGCAGACACGCCTCAAACATCACCACGTGTGCTATGGGTTACACTCACCTGTAACTGGCGTCACAACAGCTGTCCAATTTCAGAGGACCCTCCCTCCACCTCTTCACAGTAACTCCTAAGCAGCCACTCTTCTGATGCCCACTTCCGCAAGCCCGCGTCAAGTAAAGTGGCGTGTGTACTGTGGTCTTAATGTATTTCTTAGCCACTTACCATGTGTAAAACTATGCTACCATTTCATTAGGTTCCTATCCGCTTTTATCTTCTGGGTCACTGGTGACATTTTTGAACGTGGTAAGCCTAACCCTATTTTGCCCATAAACCTTGTGGTTTCTGTTGTGCGATTTTGCATACTGTGGAGATTTCTAGGACACGTGTGTTGTGTGATACAGACCTGCGTACTCAATGAGCTGATGTAATATAGGTAAAGCTTTAGGAACAGTGCCAGAGTATACTAGCGTTAGCTATCACCATCACCATCATCAGTGTCATCATCCCATGGTTCATGGAGGTGGAAACCATGGCTTACAGGCCCTCAGGAGTGCTCAAGGTCTTGCAACTGCAGGTCATTCAATAAAAAAATATTTGTTCAAAAAGTCAGCAATCCCCTTTGATAATTTGTGTCGATAACTTTGCCTTCAAGGGCTTTAATGTGCATCACCAGGGACAAATCAGTCACCCTCAGAAGGAAGACTCAGGAAGGAGATGTCCCCGCTCATGTCTTGCAAGGGGGGACGCTCAGGGCTGGGACCAGTTTTCCCCTGCCCTCTTCCGCCCAACCAGCAGGGCCCCGTGGCCCTGACCTCCTACCTTTAGGAAGTCAAAGTGCTTGAGCATTTGGGCCACTTTCTCGGCGTTCCTCCCCTCGTTGAGGAAATCCAGCTCCAAAGGCAGGTTCTTCTTGGCTTCATCCACCAACCACATGAACTCAAACTCCGGAAATAGCTGCTTCACGGCCAGGACGAGCACCTAAAACCCATCAAGCACCCCATCAGTCTGTCCACGGCCCCCACCGAGGAAGGTACATTCTCTGTCCTCCTGCCTGGGTCTGGGCGTTGACAAGTCCCCAGGCCGCCCCTGGAGTAAGGGTGGGTGGGCAAACGGCTCCCCTGGGGCCCATCTCTGTAGTCCAAATCCAAGATTATGAAAGCCCAACAGCCGCGAGCAGAAACCGCCACCACCATTTACTGAGCGCGCCCCACTCGCCCAGCACTGGGTAAGCGCTATTACCTGCCTTATTCCTCCATTTCTTCTTCACAGTGTCTTATCATCTGCATTTTACAGATTAAGAAAGTTGAGGCTCTGAGAGGTTATGTGATTTTCCTGAATTTGCCCAGCAAGGAAGCAGAGCCACAATTCCCCTTGGGTCTACCCGGCCCCAAAACCCTTGTCCTTAAGCACGTTGCTGAATTGCTGCCTTTGCTTCTCCCAGATTTGTGCTTCGTGGTCCTGTTTATAAAGGGCTGGGAGGGGGCAGCAGCTACATTTTGTTTATTTCTTAGGCTGAGCGGTTGGTACCTGAGCATTTATATTATTTTCTATGCTTTTTGTATTGAATACATCTAAAATATTTCATGATAAAAAATCAAATTGGAATAAGAAACCAAGGTTGGCTAAGACAAGAGGAGTAAGAGATAAGGGATTTGACCACTTGGGTAAAAAGCTTGGATTTTTGGAGATCTGGGCCCACGGTGGACTCTTGAGTCAGGACATGATGAAAGAGTGAGTTTCAGAAGTCTTATCTGGCATTTCAGTTGTCAGTTTAATTATGTGAAACAAACATCACTGGCAGAGAACAAGAGCCCAGGGACATCTGCAGAGCACACCATGGCCCCTCCGTGGGCAGGGACTCAGTTCTGAGGCTACCCCACCCCTGGAGCTCTGGATTTGAGATGGTCTCACAATTTCACAGACTATAGCACTGCAGTGGGTAAGCAAGGGTGATGCCAGGGACATGGAGGATGTTCCAGCATTGGGGGGGCGGGGGTGGGGGGCGGAGAGAGGGAGGGACACAGAAGGCACCTCTCCTGTTCTTCTATAAGCCCTCCTGTTGGTGTTCAAAGTCGGGCCTGGGGAGAACCACTGATAGATCCTCCCAGTAATTCTTGGTATAGTCCTCTGAGAATCCCCATCTCTAGCCCTGGCTAGAGCAGAAGGACAAGGAACGAGAACTAAAGAACCATGGGCCTATTGGTACCAAGAGACCTTCCCCATCTGTTATGGACTTAATGCTTATGTAGCCCCCAAATTCATACGTTAAGCCCTAACCTCAGGGTGATGGTGTTTGGAGGTGGGGCCTTTGGGAAGTAATTGGGTCTAGATGAGCTCATGAAAGTAGGGCCCCTGTGACAAGATTAGTGTCCTTATAAGAAGAGAAAGAGAGACCAGGGCTCTCCGCTTCTTCGCCAGGTGAGGACACAAGGAGAAGGCAGCCATCTGTCTACAAGCCAGGAAGAGGCTCCTACCAGGAACCGAATCAGCTGGCACCTTGATCTTAGACTTCCCAGCCTCTAGAACTGTGAGAAATAAGTGTCTGTCATTTAAGCCTCCCAGTCTATGGTATTTTGTTATGGCAGCCTGAGCTGACCAAGACACCACCCAGTCTATCCAGAAGGCCTTACTGAGCCCCAGCTATGAGCCTTGTCTCATGCTTCTGTTTGCCCTGGTCTATGATATGATGTCCAACACTGTGTTAGGCACATGCAGCACGAAGAAATAAATCTAAAGTAGGGCCATTAACTACAAGGCACTCTACAGCTTTGTTTTTAAATCCTATGTCCGAGGCAATGTACCAGACGCCATTCTAAAAGAATCATCACACAGGGTTATTATACTCAATTTCTCTCAAACCCTTTTTAATTACATTCGGCTGCAGTCTAATTTCCTTTAAGTCTTGTCTAGTCTTTCAGGGGCTAGACCTGTGACCTTATGACAATCGATTTAGTTTATGTTTTGTTTCTGTTTCCGTCACACGAAACAAGAAGGAAGAGGTGGCAACAGTGAGGCCCAGGCCGCATGTGTCAGAGCCGGACATCCTGTCTCATCATCGTGCCCTCAGATGGCCCTCAGCTGTCACCAAAGGGGAGGCAGAGCTGGTGCACAGGAAACAGAAGCACCTGCCCAGCCCAGGCTAAGGGCACATCTGTCATCCGAGGCACCTGAATTCCAATCTCTGGGCTCTGAGTTCAAGCAAGAACCCTCCTGGGTGTTTTGCTCCAGCCTAGATTCCAGAGCTTCTCACCCAGGAGGGACAAGGAAGGAGCCACAATGAGTCTCACTCATTTGTTCAATCAAAATGTACTGATTACCTTCTTGGTAATGACTTTGGACCAAGGTATACACAGAGATCCACATGTAGCCCAGCGGAGTCTATACCAGGAGATGAGGCTTCTGGCCACACAATAACTCCTCATCATTTGTATGGTCACTGCTATTTGTGAAATTTTTAATTATCATTAATTATCATTAATATCCAAACAGCGCTGAAAGGCACTTTAAAGACTCTTCTGTTACTAATCAATTATGTGATTAGTCATTACTAGTACTACTGATTATTATTAATACTTAATGTCATGAATCATAAAAGCAGCCAAAGATTTTATTGATTGATATTAACTGCTAATAACTAATTAGTAAACTAATTCATAACCCAAAAAACTTTGCACTACTCATAAAACTGGTCTCAAAAGCATTCTGTGGTGGTTGGCAGGTCACTTCCTTGGTTCCTTTAAAATGAGAGGGTCTGTTTGAATGGAAGTCAGGGGTTCTCAGCTTTATAGGACACCATCCCCTTTATAGGAAGTCACAGATTTGAAATTTTGATGCCAGCTATGAAGCCCAGAAAATGTAAATACTCCCATAATTTTGTACATAATTCAGGGGGGTTATCAACCCCTTGAACTTCACAGTGGGTGGGGAGAGGGGTCAGGTTAAAACTTGTCTGGTCCAAGTCTAAAATGCTTTGGGCTGCTGTCACTTTAGACTGTTCTTGGCTTGGGAAAATAAAATAAAACTCCTCAGTCTCACCTTCTGTTTTTAGTCAATTCCGTTCTTAACAGCCTGCCCTAAGTAGATTCAAGTTTTTCTTTTTTGACAACAGATGCAAATCAACGAAAATAAAACAGGTGTTGTTATCAACTTGACTTTTTGATTTTTCTCCCAAATTTATCTTCTCCATAAAATTCTTCCAGCAGCCGATTTTCCACCAGTGCCTAGCACGTACTCAATAACCAGCAGATGTTTACTGAATATTCACATGAATGAATGAGTGAATGAATAAATGAACATTCCAAAAGGTTTGCCCTCTCCCCAGAAATAATTATATGTTCACATGTGCATTACCCAAATGCATTAAGTTTTTACGCCTCTAAGATTTTGGTGGAGAAAGGACTACCTCTGAACTTTGGGGAACCACAGATTTAAGATGCCTGAGAATATTCTACTTGAGTTGGAGTCTTGTTAATCAATCAAGGTGTATTCAACAATTAATACTTCCTTCAAGGGAGAATAATGAAATCATTCTCCTATAGGGCTATTGGCTCACAGTAGGAAAAATAAATTATGAGCCACACAGAAATGTAATAGAAAAATTGAGAGTCACGTAAAAGTTTGAAAACTAGTGACTGCTATTTATAATAGCAAAAAAAAAAAAAGGGGGGGGGGGAATTATCATCATCCAGGCATAGGCACTGCGCTAGGAGGCACTTTATACACATGCTCTCATTTCTTCCTCTTCTCGTCCATTTCACAGAGAAGGGAATCAGATCCAAGAGGTTAAAGCATTTCTCAAGGTCACATAGCTTTTAATTTCAAATGCGGGACTTGGACCCACGTGTTGGTTTTTTTTTTTTTTTTTTTTTTCACTTCTTTCTTTATGCAGCCCTGTCTCAGGCAATACAGTACAGGACAATACAATAGGAAGCTTGAGATAAGGCATAAAAAGAGCTTTGTAAACTGTAAAATGCAACTGAAATTCGAGTTACTGCTATCAAGTTATTATATATTATAAAAGAAATTATGTTCTATGGAAAAACAGGACACTAAATAGAACGCCTACACGGATGTGAACTGGTAAAAATGGATGTTCGACAAGGATCGAAAATCAGTTCAGAGTGCTGCAAATAGCTTACCATTCATGGGGTTTATCTTTGTTCTGGTAAGTTATTAAAGTGCATACTTTTTAGAAAGTAGAATTACAGGGTGAAGAGAAGTTTCCATGGGATGGTCTACATCTCTGGGGCTTTTAAAAATGTATTTAAAAAAAAATAAAATCAGCTGTTGGATTCTGTGCCAACACAAACATTACCTAGCCACCCACTGTTCAATCAACACATTCAGAAAAGAAACAAGATGACAGACAGCATGCACTGAAAATGTTGTTCAGAAAAAATCAAAAACATAACTGTCCCAGGTCTTTACTTTTAGAGTCCCTTGGTATGGGCTGGATGACATCAAATGGTGGGTGGATGGGATTCTGGTGCTCAGATCAGAGAGTTCTACCCTAATGCTGCAGAGCACCCTGGGGACAGGTGGTACATGAAGGGCAGGGAGCCTGGCCATGAATTAGATTCTTTAGGGGGTGATAGAGCACGGGGGTGTTCATCATCAATTTCAGAAGCTTAAGGGATAACAGGGAGTGATACAGGATAGTGCTATTGGGATCTGGGAATGATGCTCATGGGTCAACTGAGTCCTACCCTGTTCTCAAATGGTGAGCATGGCAGTGAGACCCGGCCTGTTAAGCTCCCTGCTATCGTGGGCAGGCAAGAACTGCTGCAAAGCCAGCCTGCCAGCAGACAGACTCTGCCTCGTCAGTTCTCCCCTTGCTGCTGAATCACTGTTCCAACCTCTGGACCCAATTAGTCTGGCTCTGGACAGCCACTCAAATCAATAAGAGTCACTGGCCGTGCATCTAGAAGTAGAGTTGCCCCAACTATTAAAGGGACAATATCAGGTGATAATGACAAAGCTGAAAACACCCTTGGCTGTGCCTTTCTCTTTTGTGCAAAGTCACCGACACCATCAAGTTCATCACCATTTACTGAGAGTCAGTCTCTGTTTCTCTAGCACTGGTCAACAGCTGTCGCCGAGACCATCCCCGTCCCCAAGAGGAAGGGACACAAAACACCAAGGTGGTACATGCTATTGGGTGCCAAATTCCTGGCTAACAGAACCTCAATTTTCTGCATCTTTCTTGTCCTTTAAGGAAGGCAGGCCTTAGCCTGAGAAGGCAAACCATGATTGGTCTAAGCCAATCAAAGTGGTCCCAATCCTCCTGCCAAGACTGATTCAGTCTTGGGGATGTGGGCCTGCTTCTGGCCAATGAAAACTGAAATGAATTCTATTAAGGGGCTACTTTTTAATACGAGGGAAGAAACAGGCCCTCTCTGGCATCTGGATGTCATCTACTTGTAATAGCAGGAACCCCGCAGCTGTTTTGCAGCTATGAGGGGCACTACCTTAGAAGGACAAGCCAGGAAGCTGAGCTGGCAGAGTGGAAGACATAAAGAACCTGGGTCCTTAAAAACCACAAAGAAGTGATGGATTAGTCAACCTTGAAACAACTGACCCTACTTCCAGATGTCTTGTAATATAAGATAATATAGGTTACTATTGGGGCTTCCCTGGTGGCGCAGTGGTTGAGGGTCCGCCTGCCGATGCGGGGGACGCAGGTTCGTGCCCCGGTCCGGGAGGATCCCGCGTGCCACGGAGGGGCTGGGCCCGAGGGCCGTGGCCGCTGGGCCTGCGTGTCCGGGGCCCGTGCTCCGCGGTGGGAGAGGCCACAGCGGTGAGAGATCCGCGTACCGCAGGGAAAAAAAAAAAAAAAAAACATATATATATATATATATATATATATAGGTTACTATTATTTATACCACTTTTAGTTGGATGTCCTGATACATGCAGTTGAAACCATACTAACTGATACGGCTAGTAGCCCCCACCTCCTTATTCTCAAAAGTCTCATTTCTGCAAACCTCTATCCTTACAGCAGATATGTGTTTGGATTGACAAGCCCACTTCTTAAACTGCAAATATCCAGAGGTTAAGCCTATTAGCCACTCTCTCCTTAGTATGAACTACTTTAATCAGGTTTTCTTCCTCTCAGGACCAGGCTGTGATCAATCACAGGGTTGGAGATGAGAGAGAGACAACAGTGGGCAGTGGGAGAGAAGCATGAGGACACACAATACCTGGAATTGGCATGAAAAGAAACACCAGAAGGCTCTTCATGGGCTCTGCCTCCCCTCTGTCTCTAAGTTTCTGGTGGGTACGATAGCCCTAATGCCTCCTAGAAATCATTTTTTTCCTACCAAGCACGCTAGAGTATGTGTCATTCCTAAAATCAAGGCACCATTTAGGTCTGGACTTAGAAGAAAATAGTAATACTCGTTCCAAATATAAAACCAAATGAGCTTTCCAGTTGGCGCCTCTTAGTTGTGAAGCAGAAAGGGTGACCAGATAGGACTTTTTTCCACCAGAGGCCAAGCCCAGCGACAAGGCAGTATCACTCTGCTGCTGCTAATGCTGACGGTCCATGAAGGTGGTGACCTCAGGCCTCATTTCCAGCTTCTCTCCTGAAGGCTGTGAGTGCGGGTCTCTGATCTGCCTCGCGATCCCAGCCCCAGCCACTGCGAAGGAGCCACTCTGTGCTCTGCACATAGTCACAGGGCTGGTAATTTCCAAGAAAAGCATCTGATGCTTATCTTAGGCCGGAAGATGCCAAATTTTTATTACTACTATTATTGATATCGACCTTACGGCCACCATTACTTAGGGAGCAGTGAGGCTCTGAGCAAAGAAAAGATGTCAGCTGTCCTCCCAGCCCCAGTGGGTCTGCTGGCACAACCGGGCAGAGACAGGTTCCCAGCTAATGCAGGCATGGCTGCTGGGTCCCAGGACACCCAGGGATCCTCCAAGACTCACAGTGCACTTGCATCTATGGCTGTTCCATAGCTACTGACTGATGCTTCAGAAAACTAAGGTTTCCAGGTGGCTGCCCAATGCCACTCGGCAACCCCGCTCCCGAGTCCCGGTCAGCTCCCTTTTCCACTGCACCCAGCAATATTCCAAACCTTCATTTCCCCGCTCAAGCCTCCATGCCACCTCCTACCCCCTCTTTCTCAGCAGATGGTCTTACCTCCTACTTCAGAGAAAAAATAGAGGCTATCAGGCTGGTACAACTCAGCTGTCCACTTTCCCCACCTTCCCCCTCTGCCCCACTCACTCATCTGTACCCAGCCTTACTACCTTCCTCTAGCCTCAAGCAAAGGCTGCCAAAGCCTAACGTTTCCACCTGTGTCCTTGGAGCCCAATCCCTCCAGGCCCCTCCTGAACCAGATCTATCAGTTACTTCTCTCTCCTCAATCTCCAAGCCTCCGGCTCCGCTGCCCCTTCCCCATCAGCTACAGCCTGCCCCAGGTCCCCGCCGCTAATCCTGTGCTCTGCTCTAACCACTATGCCACCCTCCCCCACCATCCATGGCTAAACATGAAAAGAGTAGCCTACATTAACCGTCTCTGCTCCCTGAGGCCTCGATTCTCTTCCACCCCACTCACCCCACTCTCCCTGCTCTTCCCAAGAACTCTAAGTCGCCAAATCCAAAATACTCTTTCCAGAGCTTCACAAATTTATATTGCATTTGACAACATGCCGTAATTCTGACAGATTATATTTTCCAAAATGGCTGCAACAATACCTCCCCCTCTAATGCTCTTCTGGAACCGTGCCACTCCCCCATCAGGAGGCAGAGTCTATTTCCCTGCCTCTTAAACCAAGGGGGACTTTGTGACTCTTGCTCTTACCAATAAAGTAAGGAAGAAGTAACCTGCGTGACTGCCACGGCTAGGTCATAAAACTATGATGTGCTTTCAGCCTTATTCTCTTGGGACACTCCCTCTTAGAACCCAGCCACCATGCTGTGAGGAAGCCCAACCAGCCTTGGAGAGGCCTTGGTGCGGGTCTAAGGCCCTGACCCACAGCCCCGGCTGAGCTCCCAGCCAACAGCCAGAACCAACTTGCCAGTCGTGTGAGCGGGTCCTCCTGTTGCAGTTAAGCCACCCCAGCTGGCGCCAAATAAAACAGAGATGAGTCTCCCTGCCACACCCTGCCCAGGTTGCAGAGTCATGAGCAAAATACACGACTGGTGTTTTAAGCCACTGCGTTTTCAGGTGGTTCATCACGCAGACTAGTGGTTGTATCAGTCGGGATGCTAGATAACTGACAGTGCTCTCTTCTCTACATTGTTCTCATTGGACGTAGCTGCTCAGTCCTGGCTCTCCTCTAATCCCTCTGACCATGCCTTCTTAGTTCCCTCCGGAACTCATCCTCCTGGGCATGATGCTCCTCACAGCTCTTTCTTTGCCCCCTCCTTTTATTTTTACTCTATATAGCTTTTCTAAGCCATCTCAGCTACTGCCCCAGATTCAGCTCCCATGAGTCTCCTTGCTGATAAATCCAGAATCTGTATTTCCAGCCTGAAGTGCAGACCGACAGAGATCCTGATCTAAAACTGCTGACGGCAATGTCTTACAGAACATAGTTGCTCCGTCACCCACTCCACTTGCTCTGACATCCATCCCACCCCCTTAATCTCATAAGAAACTACATACCCCAGGCTCCCTTGCCAACCGGCTTCCAGCTAGGTTTGGTGGAATACAGGCGAGTGGGCGGGGGGAACAGGAGGAGGTGAAACACCCACTGCCTCAAACAGCATCTGTGGCTCCAACCCCAGGTGACAGGCCCGAGGTCTGTGATCCACTCCCCTCAGGTGGCCCCAGCACCTGGGCTCCGGGGAACCACCTCTCCTCCTTGTCCCTCCACCTGGAGGGTGGCAGTGGCTTCCCGCTATTGGTGACTATCTCACCATTCCACTTGGCTTCTCAGCAATTCCATGCCCTGTGAACCCCATGTTCTGTTTTAAATTCCCTCTGAAATACCTAGAGCAAGTTCTTTTTTCCCCCAACTGAATCCCGACTGATACACATCGTTAAAGGCACCTAAATTTAATCATTTAAGCCAGAAACTTACAATTTGTTTTCATTTTCATTCATACCAGTATTTCCCCCCATCCCACGTAAAGCTGGTCACAAAGTCCTGATGATTCCACCCTGTGAATCCATGCCTCTCCTCCACCCCCATTACACTGCCTGGGTTCGCATCATCTTTTCTCTCTCAGACCAAGGCTGCAGCCCCTCAATTAGTCTCCCTGGCTACAGTCTTTCTGCCTTCCAATACATCCTCCAGACTGTCAACAGACTTTTATTTCTAAGGCACATCTGATCACGACATTCCCCTGATTAAAATTCTTAAATGGTTCCCCACTGACTACAGAAGAAAATCAGATCTGCTCGGTTCCACAGTAAATACGTACTTACTATGTATACCATTCTGCGCCTGAGCCTGGAATACGAGGCCCTTCATGTTCTGTCCTGCCTACCTTCCCAGCCTCATTTGCACCCACGCCCAGCTCGTTCCATCTGAACCAGCTGAAGCTCTCCAAGCACACCCTGCTCCCCTAAGACTCAGGGCCTTCACACAGGCTGGGTCATCCTTCCCCTGCCCGGCTGTCTCGCGGGTGCCTTGGTGAAGCCCCCCTGATGCCCCCAACATTCCAGGCACAGGGCTCCACAGCACTCTGCAAACACCCCTTTGACGGAGCTCATAGTCAAGGGCTGTTTTGTGTACAAGCCTGTCTGCCCCACTAAATGGGGAGCTCCCCTGAAGATGAAGATGCAGGTCACTCACTCTTGTGTCCTATGTAGGTGTTAAGTTTAGTCAAAGTGAGCTGGAAGAATAAACTGAGTGTCCAAAGTGAGGAAAGGGAGCCAAGAAAAGGGAAAGAGAAAAGGAAGGAGAGGGACAAGCTGGCAGGGTAGGCAGACTGCTGACCTCCACTGGGGGTGCTGGCTACCGCCCCAACCCTGGTCGCTCACCCTTCTTCCTTGCTCCAGGCATGGAGCTAGAAAAGTCCAGAGGCACAGTCCCCACTACAGCTGTCCCAGGGCCATTTTAGGGCAGACACGTTTTGTTCATTCAAAGCAAAGTATCAGGGGAGCAAATGTGCAATCTGCATAAATATTTCTATGTGATCTGCCTGTCATTTCCACATCCCTTGACTGACCACATGCTCCCTTTTGTTATAATTTAACAAATTAGGAAGTAACTTTTTCTACCCCCAAGGAAGTCACCTGTGGGTCGTCTCATTTCTACAATATCCCCCTGAGGTCTCCTTGGCCCCAGCAGCTGCCCACCGTGTTCTGAGACCACCCACAGACAGTTCCCAGGAATGAATCAAAAATCAAGCAACCCTGCCATGGGTCCCCTGGTCACAGCGCTGTCATGACACCTCCTTTGTGGTCTCAAGCTCTCCTCTTTCACTCTGCTGCTCAAAGGGCCACACTCCAAACTATAGGCCTTGAACCGGTTTCACTGGGACTGCCTGGATCCCAGGGAAATGTAGAACGAGTATGAAGGAAGGGGAAGGTGGGAGGCTCTCACCTCCATCAGAAGAATGTCCTTTGAGCTCTGAGCCTGCACCTTTGGGTGCTGGACCTTCACGGCCACCGTCCGCCCATCATGCAGCACCGCCTTGTGGACCTGGGCCAGGGAGGCAGCTCCCAGAGGGGTGTCATCAAAGCTCATGAACAAATCATGAATCTGTCAAGAGTGGAGAGAGAACAGAGCAATTAAGATGACGCAATTCAGTGAGAGGGGCCAGGAGGATGGGCCAGGGCCAGCACTGCCCAGTGCCCCCAAGACAGACTTTCTCCTCTATCAGTTGCTTTGCCTGGGCCCTTTAGTGCCATGGAAATTCACACCAGCCACCAGTGCAGGGAGTGAGACAGAAAACACACGTGGAGGGTGGGTCTCATACCTGTGCAGGGGTACCCTGAGCACCTCCATTTAAAGCCAAAAGAGTGCCATCTCGAGTGTTCAGAACCGTGCGTCATCCACCTATTTAATTACTCACCATTGTGTCTCCGAGGCTCTCACATATGGATATGATCAAAAGTTAACAGAACCTGGGCCCAGGGCAGCCCAAGCCCGGGGATCAGATGGAAGATGTTCCAACCCCGCCAATCCGGAAAGCTTAAGGAAGCCCAGGCTAGAGGCTCCAAACCCAACAGCTACCACTTGTCGCTGCCTGAGCCTCAACATGGGTCCCCAAGTCCACTCCTGACCCAGCCACCGGGCAGAGATCTCTGCACACCAGAGCCCTGCTTTCGGTCTTCAGGTGTGATGCCACCCCAAGTACCTTGGGCAGATCCCTGCCCCTTCTGCCTCACTTTCTCTATGAAATGGAACATATACCCCTTACTCTTCCATCTTCTCTTCCCTTCTTCCTCCCCTCCTTCCCTCTTAGAAATGCCATTTCTCCTGAAGGAAAGGTCTGTCTGACTTGAGTGGTCAGATAGATGGTCCAGATATGAATATTCTACCAGATGGGAAGAAGGGCCCCAAAAGCCTTTTGCAAAATTGTCCAGGTCTGAAATTCTCATCCCCTCCATTTCTTGAATTCCCTGTATAGCCTCACAATTCTGGAAAGGCCAGACATTCACTCACACTCACACACACACACACACACACACACACGCACGCACGCAAATGTGCATATGTATGCCACATGCCTCTGCTCCTTCTCACACCACCCAGGCTCTCATGCTGAGGTCCACTCAGTCCGTGCCCCTGCTGCCTCTCTTCGTCCCCCTTCGGCAGCAGCCACTCCATCCTACCCCTCAGCCCCTCTCCTCTCCTTGGACTTCAGAGGTCACACGACCCACGGCCACCACCCCATCCCTTTGTTTGCTAGGCTGCACCGTCACTTTGCTAATCTCATCTCATAAATCACTCCCTCCAGTCCTGTCATCATTTTGGAAGCTTTCACTAACTCCATGCCATTTATCAACATCCTGCGGGGGCCAAAGGTCCAGGCAACACGGGAGGGGCCTACCCTTTTCCGTCACGGGATATGGGTACAGATTGGCCTCCCGTCCCCCTTCTTCCTTATTGGGTATTTATTTGTACCCCTCCTATTGCCCCCTTCCCCAACTTGCCTTTTTCCCTCCCTCGTGAGTTCTGGGCTCCCTAAGGGCCAGATTCTTCCCACATCATCCGCCTGAATCACCCTGGGTCTCTCCACACAAGAACGCTTTATCCTGGACCTGGGCTTAGACTAAGAACGAAAGGGCCGTCAGCCCTATAGCGCGTTAGAACATCAGCTCCAAATAGGCAGCAATTTTTTTCTGTTTTGTTTGCTGCTGACTTCCCTACAGTTAGAACAGGACTGGAACTAGTCAGTGCTAAACAAATATTGTTGAAGGACTGAACCCACTATTCTTTCTATCGGAGAGGGATTGTATCAACTCTTTCCTCCTTCTGAAATGGCTGGACCATCCTACTCCCACACTGCTACTATTCCAAAGGCCTCACACATAAAAGCACATGTCACGAGTGGGATTTACCTAGGTGGACTCCACCTGTTACTCCAGAGTGGGGTGAGACCCTGGCCTGATCATTCAGAACCCCAGGTACCTCAGGCCACACTGATTACATCAGAGATTGACCCAAGTGGTCC
This sequence comes from Aethalodelphis obliquidens, assembly GCF_003676395.1. Classification (NCBI taxonomy): domain Eukaryota; kingdom Metazoa; phylum Chordata; class Mammalia; order Artiodactyla; family Delphinidae; genus Aethalodelphis; species Aethalodelphis obliquidens. The sequence continues at coordinate 3,702,983 of NW_020837965.1, read as the reverse complement.
AATCAGACTCAATTGTTTTACTTTTGCTTAAACTGTAGAAGTGCTTCTCCTTCTTTCTGCTCAACTTGAAGCTGAAAATTGAACTTGAAGCCTGGAGCTACCAGGGGTCACACAGTAGCAACAAAGAGGAAAGCAGAGTCAAGAGAGCGAGTGAATCCTGGTCACAATGGCTGAGCCCCTGGTCTAGCCATGCCTGGATGCCCACCCTAGAATATCTTTTTTTTGCTGAAGGTAGTTTGAGTTGTTTTCTGTCACACACAACTGAAGGGGCTCTGACTGACACAGTGTGTTCTCAGGCCCCAGCAGGGATAGATGAAAGAAACCTGGGCATGGTGCCCGGTACCCCCAAGAGGCCAGTACATGAGAGTTCCATTTCCTCCCCACCCTCTTGCTGGGACTGGGATCCAGGAACCGAAGGGAGGTGGAACTTCAGCAACATTCCTGTCCGTAACATAATGAGATCAACACCACTTCCTTGGAAAGCCTCTGGTAATTCCTGAAGGAGCACCAAGGAGAATGTTTTCTAGAGAAAAGCTGTGAACTCAGACCCTCACCTCCGGCAGCTAGGATGGGCAAGGGGACCTGAGGGTCATCTGACCCCACTCCCACCCCAAGTCTCCGCCTGGCTCCCTGGGAACACTTGCTCGTTCTCTGAGAAGGACAACCAGTCTTCAAATCAGAGTCATTGCAGGGACGCTGCAGAGTCACTGCAACTGAAGAGTGACGTGGCATCACTAGGGCTGTGTGGCAGGAACAGCTGCCAGGAGCGCTGCAGGGGGCGGGGAGGCGGGGGGAGGAACGCGTCAAGGCAAGCATGTCCCAATCTTCAGGGTAAGAGGAAGACTGGTCCCCCATATCCCCAGGGAATGGGGAGGGGGGCCTCCCACAGTTCCCTGCTCCCACCAGGGGTCGGGGGGGGTCCCAAGATACCACCAAAGCCCAGGTGCCCATTCAGCACCCCGAACGAGGCCCAGCTGTGAGGACTTGCCCAAATCCTCAATTTGACCAGTGGAAGCAGAGGCATGGCAAGTGAGGATGCACTACCCGCTCGGCGCAGGGAACCTGCTGGGCAGATACCCCGCCCACCCCACCCCATCCATGCACTCCCACCACCTCCGGGGTGCCCCTGCAGCCACCCTCTTCCCCTTTATCAGTAAGCACGTCAGACACCCACACCCTCCTGTGCTCACACACACTCACACACAACACACACACACAATTATTGATTGCTAGTGAATGTTCCTAGCCGGCTTATAAAAAACCGTAATTAAAGATTGGGGCTACAGGCTGTAATTAAATATGAATAAAGTATCTCTAAATGGAACCTTGATTCAAAGTGTTCGCTGGAAGTACTTTATGCTGATAGAGAGTAAGGAAAAATAGACCCTGTCCCGAAAGCAGAATTTTACCCCTCGTGCAGCTGAAACAAACGTCACCCCCCTCCAATCAGGCCTCATCCCCCAGACCTTTAGCAGAAAACCATTAGCAGAAACAACCTGCAGCATTTGCAGCAATTAGATTCAAGCAGGGCCCTCAGCTGCCTCCAGTCACCCGCAGAAACCTCTCTCCCCTTCTAAGGCTTTCTTTCCCCTGTTCTTTTTTTTCTCCCTCTGGGTCTGGCGGCAATATCAATTAACTAAAACAACTACATTTTAAAATGACGTTATGTGCTTTTTAATTACTGTCAGCCCATGATTCAAATATATCAATGTCCCTGCCTGGAAAAGGAAAAATAATCAGGGAAAAAGTTTCTCTAGCTTTGTATGGTCTGGGGGGTGTGTGTGTGCGCGCGCGCGCGCGTGTGTGTGTGTGTGTGTGTGTGTGTAAGGGGTGGGGAGAAGGGCAAGAAGAAATTTGTCACCTCCTAGGGGCTTAGCTCACCAGGGGCTCAGGTTAAGACTTCAGCACGTCTATATGACATGATGGATGTTAACTAAATTTATTGCAGTAATCATTTCACAATATATGTAAGTCAAACCATCACGCTGTACAGCTTAAACTAATACAGTGATGGATGTCAATTATATCTCAATAAAACAGGAAGAAAAAGAAATGTCAGCAGACTGCCTTCAGCTGGGGTCCAAGAATCAAGAGACCACGTGACCTGATGCCCTAGTACTGGGCAAAGTGAGAGACCCTCCAGAAAATCAACCAGGAGGATTCCCATAAAGCCAGGTTACCGGGCAATGTTTCCAAAATGCCACGTTAAGCCGCCAGGCACTGGCCAGGTCCTCATTCAGCCCAAAATAAGGAGGCCGGAAGTCAGGACCTTCTAGAGAAGCCTCAACATGACCCCTGGGGGGAGTTTCACTTGGGTCTCTTAGCCAGCCCCACCAGAGCCTGCAGCCCAGGCAGCCCCAGCCTCATGGGGACTGGCCCATCAGTCACAAGATGGGGGATGTCCCAGATTTTCCAAGATGGTCCAATTTCAAATACTCTATCCTGTTGTCCCCATACTCATTCACATCAGACATATTCTGGATTCAGAAACGACATCACCAAAAGATAATGCTAAGAAATCCAGCACACCCTGAACTGGCCAGCTCCAGATGTAGACAGAAGCAAATCCAGGCCTTGATGCCAAGGCCAGGCAGTTCTCACTTAGGAGCCAGGAAGACTGCCCAGGGCACCTAAGCAGGTTACCATGGCATCAGCAGCAAACAACATCTGGCTCTCAAGGTCTTGAGATGGCCCAGCCCACACCTGGCTGGGTGCCAGCAGCCATCCACTGCTGCCTGATGGGGGGAAGGACAAGTCCCCGTGCTAATGAAGTGGCTGGAGTGAACCATACCCACCCCAGCCTGAGGCAGACAATAGAGCTCTAGCTTGCTAGGACTCTGCCAAAACACTGATGTCTGATGTCTGCCTTGGGCAGAAAATCCATCCCTCCTCTCAGCACCAGGAACCCCAACATCTCACAGTCACCCTATCAGCTGATACCCCATTTTGCTGCAATTCCTGCCCCTCAAGTAGGGGCTGGACTTAATGACCCACTCCTAGCAAACAGCACATGGAGGAAGTGACGGTGTCCAATTCCCAAGACTGTCACCAAGATGTCCTCCTTGCTTTCTCTCTTGGAATGCTTGCTCAGGAGGAAACAAGCTGCCATGTCACAAGGACACTCAAGCAACCTGTGGAGAGGTCCACGTGGTAAGGAACCCAGGCCTCCTGCCGACAGTGGGCCATCTTGGAAGCAGCTCCTCCCTCCCCACTCAGGCCTTCAGATGACTCTACCCCAGCTACCATCTTGACTGGAACCTCACAAAGAGACTGAGCCAAAGCTATCCAGTAAAGCCACTCCCAAATTCCTGACCCGCAGAAACTGTAAGATATCAAATGTCTGTTGTTTTAAGGCACTAAGTTTTGGGGTAATTTGTTATGCAGCAATAGCTGATTAATGTACCCCAAGCACACCCTGCCAGACATCACAAATCCATCACAGCCTTCGTTCCTGCTGGGCCCAGATGATGCCTCAAAATCTCTCTCAACCCAGGGTTCCACGCAGCCACTACCAACCGACAAAAGTTAACATATGAAATGAAACCAACTTGCCACTTCTTAGCCTAAGCCAATGAATACTTACTGCAGGCCCATCAAATGACAAACACCATACTAGGAACATGGGCCAACAAAACAGGCAGTCCCTAGCCATGAGGAGACCTTGGTGCAGCCGAATGTCCTACTAGAAAAAGGCAACAGCCTCTGAAAAACACACCTGCATTTTAGCAGTACCTGCTGGAGAGAGTGTCCCCTGCCCAGTACTGCTTAACCCAACCCTGAAAGGACCTTCAGGCAAGGTAAGAAGAGGGGACCCCCAATATCGCCATGTAGACCCTGGGGGGTCAGGGGAGGGGACAAGGCATCCAGGTGTCTCTCCGTCTCCCCACTCAATAGCTGCCCTGCCTCAAGGTGGGTGCAGCCCCATCTCCAGCTTCCCACTCAGAACAATTTATTATAATAAAAATCGTAATGACGATAATAGCTCAAGGACACCTAGAACCTGTTTTCCATGGAATCTGTGTTATTTCTGGGGTTCTGAAAGATGAAAGTGTTGGTTCTGCAGAGCCATTAGCTATTGCTACTGCCAAGCTAGGCCAACAGCAGAACCTGAGGCCCTTCTCAACAAGGGTCCTCCCCAGAAATTACAAAACAGCATTCCTGTCTACGTTCTTGCAAGGAGGCTGGCACGATGCTAAACTCTTACCAATCTGCTGAAGAGCCTCCAGGTACAGGACAATCATCTACCTGGCTCTGCCGAGGGTGTCACAGGTCAGACCAAGCTTCTTTCCTCCTGCAGGATGGTAACAAGTAGCTGACAGAAGGAGAAGCAAGAAGCCAGGAGCAGCCCACCCTAGGATGGCCATGGGCACGCTCCCTGGGAATGCCCACCTGCTGGTCAGGACAGTCGGATCTGAGAGGCAGCAAGGCATAGTGATTCCAATGCCAGCTCTGGGTCAAACTGCCCCTACTCAAGTTCTGGCTCCAAGTGCATCAGCTTCGGCAGTGACATAATCCCTCTGTACCTCAGCTTCCTCATCTGTAAAATGGGAATTTGGGTACCTACCTCATAGAGTTGTATGAAACAACATACATAAAGGGTCTAGAATAGAGCCTACAGAAGACCCCCAATAATTGTAGCAGGAGTAGTGGGTGCCCCATCTGATGCCTCCATGAGGAGGACACAGTGGTCTAATGAAAAGAGCACTGGACAAGGAGGCTCTCAGGTCTGTTCTGTCAGTGAGTAAAAGCCACCACCCTCTTTCACCCAAAGACTCCTAACTGGTCTGCCCACTCATGTTCCTTTCTGTGCCAAGCCCTCTTCCCCATACAGCTAAGGTGAGTTTTCCAAACATAAACTGATCACGTCACTTCTTGCTTCAACTACTTCACCAACTTCCCAGGGCCAAAATCTTTAGCACGACCCACAGGGTCTGACCCTGCCTACGTGTCCTGCCCCTTCTCCTCCCTCTGCCCTCCCCAAGCTCCATCTGCCCTGAAGAGATGGCCTCTTTTGACCACCAGCATATTCCCTCACTGCCCAGGGCCTTTGCACGTGCCATCCCCTCTGCCTAGAAGGAATGAATAGGAATTCTTCATCGAGGGAATTCCTACCCATGCTTCAAATCACAGCTCAACCGTCACCTCCTCAGGGAAGCCTCCCTGTGTACATTCTCAGAGTTCATTGCCTTCCTCAAGAGCAATTACACAACTGCACTTTTGCCTCAATTTATATTTGCTTCATCTCCCTCTTTCCTTCTAGATGATAGACTTCTGTTTTGCTCAGCATTGCATCCAAGGCACCTGGCACACAACTGGTGCCCAGTATGTATTTCCTAGTGAATGAATGATTTCCCCATCCTCTTCCTGGTGAGGGGACTCCAGGCCTTCCAGCTGATCCAGGATAGCTAAAACACCTCCCGAAAGTGGCTACAGTTCCCTCAAGGTGGCTGGGCACTTCGAGAGCTGTGGGTAGAGGGACTCTATGGAAATGTTGTGATAATAATGATTAATAAAAAGCAGATAAACACCCAGTGTGGCCGGCCAGCCCGGAAAGCCATCCATTAGATCTGTCATTCATTAGAGGTGGGGGAGGGCACAGTCCAATCAGATCTTCTCAGTTTAAGCAAACCTTCTGTAAATTGTAGGCTGCAGGCACTGACATTTGATAAATTATTGTTCATAACCCACCATTGGCTGTCATAAATCTAATCTTTCAACATTTCCCATCTTAATAAATTGTCCAGCTGCACAGGGTGACAGGTCTATGTCTCTGCCTGTGACAGAGATCTCTGGGGTAAAGATACCAGAGATCCTAGGCAGTGCTGTATGAAGTTGAGGACTCCCACAGCCAGGGCCCCACCAGGGCAGGCATCTCCTGGGTGATCAGAGTACAGAGGTGATGAGCTGTCCGTGGAGCTGCAGAGCGCCCGTGAGTCAAGTGCTCACACCCCATCCCAGGGTCCAGAGACGGGTGGTGCCAGGAGCTCAGACCCAAGAATCGGGCAGGTTGAGCTCTACACCCTCCACCGCATGCCTGCCCGTGTGAGGACTCTTCCTTGAACTTGAGCTTGGTTGGAATAAGGGATGTCAGGATATCTTTGCTCTGCAGGCACTGAATGCTCAACCATGGGTAATTCCTTGTATTTGCATAATATCTTGCTCTTATGTAATTCTCAACCCTCTCTTAAGGTTAAGGTAGAGGAGATACAATCACCCCCATTGTACAGAGTAGAATATATTCCCTAAAGGTCATTCGTTTATTCATCCAACAAATGCTTATTGAGTGACTACTATGTGCAGGGCCCTGTGCTGGTCAGTGGGGACTCAATGGGGAGTGAGTCCAAATTGGGTACGGCCACCAGCCTCCGGAGTTACTACAGGAACATGAAGTCCAATAGGGAGACAGGAATTAATCACGAGATCACAAAGAAAGATAAACGGCCAGCTCTGATAAGTGCATGAAGAGGGAGGGTAGCTGGTACCATAAGAGCCTTTGTCCAGAGGATTAAACCCAGGCTGGGAGAACTTCTTGGAGAAGGAGACAAAGAACTGAGCTCCGAAGGATGAGGAGCCAGTTCACTAGTTAACTAGCTGAAGAAAGGAAAGAGGAGCCTTCCAGGCAGAGGGGACAGCCTGTGTGAACCATGAATAAGGGGAATAAGGTATGGAGACAGCAGAGAGCCAGAGAGAAGATGACCACCAACTCCCAACCTGGAATCCAGGCCCACTTGGGCTCCCCGGGTCTCCCCCTGGTTGAGGAGGTCCTCATCCACAGCTCATGCCCACGGCGGAGAAAGCCTGGCCACAGTGACTCGCATTCATATTTCTAAAACCAGATGGGCTCACCCTCACGAAACCCCAAAGCCCTTCTCCCAACAACCTTCAGGTGTTCCTACACCCAAAAATATAGGAAGGGAAAAACTAAAGGGCTTCCCTGGTGGCGCAGTGGTTGAGAGTCCACCTGCCGATGCGGGGGACGCGGGTTCATGCCCCGGTCCGGGAGGATCCCGCATGCCGCAGAGCAGCTGGGCCCGTGAGCCATGGCCGCTGAGCCTGCGCGTCCGGAGCCTGTGCTCCGCAACGGGAGAGGCCACAGCAGTGAGAGGCCCGCGTACCGCAAAAAAAAAAAACAACTAAAGCCTAAGCATTCTTTGCTTATAGCGGCACCATTTGCTGTCAGGACAGACTTCCTTAGCCTTTGGGAGGTGGCGAAATAACACACAGCAAATGAGCCCAAGCTGCGTTCCTATGCCTCGGAGCCCCAAACGAGAGGGTTCACGTACCAAAGCCCTTGTGGTCTTTCTATAACACCTGAGCGTGTTCCATCCAATGAGAAGTTTCCCAGATTTCCTTTGCATGTGACAGAAGCAGTGCCCAGGAATTTTAGAGGGAGGTAAACCCAGACTTGCTGTATCTACGGGGAAGATAAAGCTCACATTTGGGGGAAACCACGCACACGCCTGGCTAACCCTATCTGCCAACATATAGCCAAGTGGCCTTGGGCAAACTGCTTAGCTGCACTAACGTTCTGCAAATGGGAGTGATAATAATGCCCATTGGTAGGGGAGTTCTAAAGGTTAAAGGATATTATGCATCTAGAGCAGGGGGCCAGGAAACTATAGCCCATGGGCCAATCCAGGCCACCGCCTGCTTTTCTGTAGCCCACAAGCAAAGAATATGTTTTTACATTTTTAAGAGAGAAAAATCAAAATAATAATATTTTGTGACATGTGAAAATTATGTGCAATTCAATTTCCATGACCACGAATAAAGTTTTATTGGGACACAGCATGCCCATTCATTACTTATTGTCTGTGGCCACTCTCATCCTGCAACAGCAGAATTAAGTAGTTGCAACAGAGAGTGTGTGGCCTGCAAAACCTAAAATATTTACCATCTGGCCCTGTGGTAGGCAGAAAAATGGCCCCCTAAAGATGTCCATATCCCAATCCCCAAAGGTGTGATGAAGGTAAGACTCTTGAGATGTGGAGAGTATCCTGAATTCCCATGTAGGCCCAATGGAACCACAAGGGTCCTTATAAAAGGGACGCAGGAGGGTCAGCGTCAGAGCAGAGATATGACAACAGAAACAGAGGTGAAAGGACAAGAGAGAGAGAAAAATTTTAAGAAGCTATGCTGATGGCTTTGAAGATGGAGGAAGGGGCCACAAGCAAAGGAATGCCGGCAGCCTCTAGAAGCTGGCAAAGGCAAAGAGATTCTCCCACAGAGCCTCCAGAAGGAACGCAGCAGCCAGCACCTGAATTTCAGGGCTTCTGACCCACAGGACAACAAGATAATGAACGTGTATTGTTTTAAGCCACTAAATTGGTGGTAATTCGTTAACAGCAGCAATAGGAACCTAAAACAGGCCCTGAAATAGAGCATTAGTGTAACACTCTCAGTACAAGTCGGGTTTTATTGTTTTGCTGCATTTCCCAGGACAGAGAAAGGGCTAGAAAGCTGGGGAATGTGACAAGAGGTTGCACTGGCAGTGGGGGGAACACAGGTCAAGTGCAAACCCTGAGATGTGGAAACAGGAAGGGCACATAACTGCTTCCAGTTCTGCTGTGCCAGGTGGCACAGTCCTGTCCTCACCCGCTTCCCAGGGCAAGGCGTCCTCTGCTCCCCCAGCTGCCTCCTACATGTCATTCCTTCCCAGCCCCCAGGCCAAACCCTAAAACCTGCTTGGCTGAAACAGCATCTTCCCCTCTTCCCAAGGAGCTTCAGTCCTCACGCACAACTACCTGTCATCGGCTCACACACCAAAGATGGGAGGAGCAGTGGGGGCCCATGAGAGACCCCTCATCACAATGCTGATGACACAGTTAATTTGCAGAAGCTGTTCCAGCTGTTGAAGTAACAGCTTCTCCTTCTACAAAATCCATTACACACACACACACACACACTCACTCACACACACACTCACACACACACTCACACACACACACACACACAGCCCTAGAGCTCACGTCAGATTAGGGTACGTTTTTAATATCTGGAAACCAGGAACCCAATGCTGGATCCCAGCCTCTCAATGCTGAACCCCAAATTACTCAAACCCATGTGGACTCTCTGGCCTTCTCTGACCACTAAGGAGAGAGGGAGCCACTGTGCAAACCCCAGCCCTGTAGAAAGACCCTTCCCCAAACTGCTTGCAGGCTGACCTGCTAACACACTCTCCGCACCGTCCCCTCCAGTGCTGTGGTCAGAACCCCAGGAGTCCACTGTGGCACCTCCCTCTCCCTGCCCCCCCCCCCCCCGTGATTCATCCTTGAGTCCTGTTGATTCAGCCTCCAAAGCACGTCTGTCCACGCCTCGTCCAAGTCACCATCACCTCTTGCCTGGACAACCACAGGAGCCTCGTAACTGGTCGCCCAGTTCCACCCTGATCCCCTGCAAGCCTGCAGGCTGGACTGCGCCGTCCTCTGCAGGGTCAGAGGTTGGTCAGTGCCAACCTCGGCTGTCCTGAACGGGCCCAGCACCTCTCCAGCCTCACCTTCCAGGGTGTCTCTCTGTCCAGCCACTACCACCCCTTATCTGCCCCCAGGCAGGTCCACTGTCTTCCCCACCCTGAGGCCTCTGCATTCTCTGTTCTCTGTGCTGCCTCCCCTTCCCCTAATTACCCTCTGGCCTCAGCTTAATCCTCACGTCCTCAGAAAGGCCACCCAGCCCCACACTCAGAGCACTCCTCCTCTGTCGCGGCATTTATCACAAGTGTCTTTAGATTTTCACTTTCCTGGTCGCTTGTTTAACATCTGCCGTCCCCACAACTGGATCATGAGCACCATGACGGCAGCTTGTTCATGCACGTAACCCCCGGCTCCCGCACAGCAGAGCTCAGTAAACATCTGCTGAGCCAATAAACGAATCAGCAAAAGATCGGTGACGTCCTGGAAGGGAGGTGGAGGGTCCACACACGGGACCCCAGCCTGTGGGGCAGCCACACCACCCAGGCCCAGAGGTACAGGCTCCCTGGTCTGGCTCAGATCCAGACGCCTCCCTGAGATCCTCAGCCCTGCCTCTGCCGTCAGCTCATGCCTCTCCACCTGCCCAAAGGCCCTCTCCAGGCCTTTCTGCTCGTTCTCCTTTTACAGCACTGAAGTCCCACTCAGGTTTCTCCTCTTTCAGAGAGCGTCCTAACTCACCCCTCCCTAAGACCCTATTCACTGATTCCCAGAACACCTGAAAACTGTAGCCCAAACTTCAGAGAACTTTCTCTCAGCCTGTCTTAACCTCTCATTAAGTTACATCTACAGCTCATTCTGTACCTAAAATACAAGCTCCTCCGAGATGTCAGAGTTGTATGATGTCAATAACTCAAGGAGAGCAGCCCACACAGTACCTTTCTCTGACTCTGCCCTGCTTGTACTGCTGTGGAAAGTGTTCTGTCCTCCGAGTAGGGGGGTCTAACCCCACCTCTGCCACCAACCAGCAGCATGACCTTAGGGAAGTTGCTTCACCTTTTCTGGGTCTTAATTCCTCACTTGTAAAAGGAGGTGTCAGGGTACTTGATCTTTGAGTGCCCTCCCACTTCTATGACCCTGTGACACTGACCTTCCATCCAATGCTCCCCTAATTGTTCCCCAGCCCATCCCACCCTCTACACAGGCAGACATGCACCCATGCACACTAACTACATCCAGTTCTCCACCTGGAGTCAGCTTACCCTCTCTGGTCTCACTCTCTCTCTCTCTCACACACACACACACACACACACACACAGAGTCACCTCCAAAGTGGCACAGGCCAGGCAGCCAAGGCACCACTCCTTGAAGCTGGGCCCCTACAGCAGAACTCACCAGGGGAGCCTGGCCCGGGACATGGGCTTGTTCCTAAAGCTCCATGAATAAAGAAGCAGGCACAGCTGGCCTATTCATAATCAGCATAAAAAATTGATTAGCCCTTTCCAGATTAAACATTATTGTTTCAACGATGAACATAAATCAGGCGGACGTGGAGGGCTTGCCTCCCTCTGCTGCCAAGGAGCAGCATCAGGTAGACAGCGAACGGGGGCAGTGGGAGGAGAGGGGGGCTCCTAGCTGGAGAAGTCCATGGGGGAGCAGCCCACTCCCCCATCACCAGCCCCTGCCTGCACACACATAGGGGGAGCACCTTGTCCAGAGGTGAGATGGAGAGGAGAGCCTGATGACCTCCCAGCAGGCTCCTTAGAGCACCTCCTCAGCTACCATCTGATTGGCTCTCGAGGCAACATAGGCCCAGGGCCAGCTCAGGGCTGAAGGCAAGGGGGAAGACTGGGGTGATGTCAGAGGCAAGAGCATGGCCCTCAGAGGCAGACTGGGTCCCACAGGCCCATCAGCACAGCCTTGAACCAGCCCCTCGCCTCCATGAAGGGTATGCATCTCTGGAGTCAGGCAACACTAAGGTTCAGTTCCCAGTTGAACCACTGTCCTGCTGTGTGATACTTGAGTAAGTTACTTAGCGTCTCTGAATCTCAGTTTCTACATCTGGAAAAAATGGGGAAAGGGATACCTACCTCGCTGAGCTATTGTGAGGACTAAGTGAGACCTTGTGTTTGAAAACACATGCTAGGGAAGGAGAAAACACTTAATAAACATTCAGTTCCTTGACCTGCCAGGTTCCCCATCTGCCTGTCCCGCCTCCCACTCAGGAATGCTGGGAGAATCCATCAAATGCCAGAAGTATGAAACCTTGTGAAAAGCACAGGGGTCCTTACAGAGAACAAGGGAACGCAGTGGTTAGGAGCTTGGGTTCTGCAGTCAGCCCTGGCTCCTGCTCCTGACTCTGCCTGGTACTCTCTGTGTGACCTCAAGCATGTGACTCAACCTCTCTGGTCTTGGTTTGCTCCTCTGTAAAATGGGAAGAATAACAGTACTTCCCCTCATAGGGCAGCTGTGAGGATTACAGGAGATGATGCCTGCAAAGTTTGCCAGTGTCCCCCCATTCCCTCAGATCTTTCCTCCTTCTCTGGCCTGATTTGCAATTCTCTGTATTTGCATCTGTGCCTGAGGACTCCTCCTCCAAAGCCGCAGGAATTAACAGCCCTCTGGAGCAGCCATCACTCAGGAAGTTAGAAAGCTGGTGTATAAACACCCCACCCTCTCCTCTGGCTGTTGAGTGGGATGATTCTAAGGTGACTGTTTAGCACCGTTTCCCAGTCTCCCCACAGCATTAACCTTCATTCACCCACTGGCGCAGCTGGTTTAAGAGCACACAGCCACCGGCTGACTTCTCTTCCCTGGACCATGTTCCCACTTCCTACTGGAAGACCCTGAGCTTCCCACAAAACCACTTGCACTGGAACCCTTTTCTTGGAGTCATATTCTGGGAACCCCCAACTAGGATGAGCACCTCTCACGCCATAAGCACTGGGCCAAGGTTGGCAATTATGTTCACTGTAGGATGGGGCAGAACGTGGGACTCCTCCAGATCATCGCTTCTCCACCAGCCATCACCAGTAAAGACAACTGCTTGGCTCACATGGAGACAGAAACCACTGCGAGCACATCCAGCCGGCCCACACCACCAACTCCAGCCCTGAGGGTTGCAAGTGGAGACCCACCCCTTCTCCCTGGGAAGGGGAGGAACGGCCACAATTTCATTCAAGGAGAAGATGAGGACCCTGCAGTCCCTCCAGCAGTCCCAGAGGGCATGGGGTCAGCTGTCCGGCCAGCTCCTTCAAGAGCAGTGACCGTGGCATTCATCCTCTGGCTTGTAGCCTCCTGACTCACTGCCCAGCTCGGGACACTTGCTCGGAGCTCCAGGGGGATGGCGAGAGAAGAAACTGGCCCTGCCCAAGTCCCAGGAGACAGCTAAAAAAAGGCTCTGTAGGGAGAGTTCACCTCTGCCATATGCGGATAATGGAAAGAGCCCCTTCCCACAGCTCCTGCCTTGGGCCCCTCCATCCATCCTGCAATGTCGGCTAACTCTGCCCGAAATGTCTTTTTCCATCAGTCACGGGAGCCTGCACACACATACGCACGCACGCACACACACACGCTATTAGCTGATTTGACTTAACATTACTTCCTGGGGCCTGTGGCCACCCCCTAAAGCCTACACATGAAGGCCCAACACTTATGTCCACTCTAACGCCCTCCGAGAACCAGTCCCTCCTCAGGGCTGGCAGCTGGAATGCAGGAGGGGCAAGGCCTTAGGCAACAGAGTTCAAAGCCTGGCTCTGCTTCCTTTAGCTACGTGACTGTGGCTGTTACTTAACCTCTCAGGGTCTCTGCTTCCTCATATGGAAAATTGGAACGGCAAAGTCTATCACACTTGCAGAATTATTGTTAAGGGTTAGAAGCAATATCTGTAAAACATCCTGCCAATGTGTACTACACAGCAAGTACCAAATAAAAAGAAACTAACATTATCATCCGCTGACATGAACATCTCCGGTTCTGCTGGCCTTACGCATCTTTATGCCTTCTTCTGCCTTGCTGCTTCCCACCCGACTCCAGTTCTAAACCTTGGGGTTTAAATGAGGGGGATAATTATCTTACAGACCCCACCTCCTCCGACCACAGTGATTGGTCCGTATGGAACAGACAACTGTATTTGCTAAGTAGGGCTACCACACCAAATTACCACTAACTGGGGGGGCTTAAAACAACAGAAATATTGTCTCACGGTTCTAAAAGCTCAGCTCATCTGCAGTCATTGGCAGGCCTGTGTTCCCTCTGAAGGTTCTAAGGGAGAATGCTCCCTTGCATCTTCTTAGTTTCTGCTGTCTGCCAGCAATCTTCAGAGTTCCTCGGTTTATAGTTACATCACTCAGATCTCGGCTTCCATTGTCACATGGTGTTCTAATAAGGACACCAGTCATTGGGGACCACGCTAATCCAGTGTAAACTCATCTTAAGTTGCCTAATTACATCTGCAAAAACCTTATTTCAGTCTCAGGTTCCAAATAGACATGAATTGGGGGGAAGAAGGGGGACACTTTATTTTACAAGATGAAACTAGAGTGGTGGGGGGAATTCCTCCTGGGGCCACAGATGGAAAGAGGTGAGGCTGAGAGCTTCCAGTGCCAGGTGGTCATGGAGGGAACATGAATGAAGCTGACCTGCAGGAAGAAGTGGAGAGACAGAGAGAAGAGTCCGGGAAGAGCTCCCCAAAGGCTCAACTCCACCCCAAGCCTTCCTAAGATGTGGTTACATTAGACAGGACACCTGCCTTTTTGCTTCAGCTCGATCAAGTTGGGGTTCTGATCCTCACAACCACAAAAGACCCAACGCACCCACCTGTTACGGGTTGGTTTGTGTCCTCTGAATACGCAGGTGTTAAAGTCCTAAGCCCCAGTTAGGGGGTTAGAACATGAACTTATTTGGAAACAGTGTTCTTGCAGGTGTAATTAGTTAAGATGAGGTCATGCTGGCATAGGGTGGGACCCCTAATCCAACATGACCGCGTTTATGAAAAGGGGCAATTCAGACGCAGAGACAGACACGCACACACACGTGCCCACACACACAGGGAGAACGCCAGGTGAGAGCGAAGGCAGAGATCAGGGTGATGTTTCTACAAGCCAAGGAACACCAAAGATTGCCTTCCAAACCCCAGAAGCGAGGGGAGAGGCAGGGAACAGATTCTCCCCGACAGCCCTCAGGTGAACCATCCCTGCCGACACCTGGACCTTGGACTTCCAGTCATCAGAACTACAAGACAACAGAGTTCTCTTGTATAAGTCATCCAATTTGTGGTACTTTGTTACAACAGCCCTAGCAAACTAATACACCCCAACAAAGTTCCCTGTCTTTCCAACCCCACTGGTCTGCTCTTGGCACAAAACAAGCTGTGGTCAGCCCTCGCCACCACACTGCCCGGCCTCACGTGCTGTCGTACTTTCCCTCCTTAAATCTTACTCATCCTCTAAGGCCCAGCTCAAGGCCCACCTCCTCCAAGAATCCCCTTCTGAACTTCCCCCAAACTTTTCCTTCATCAGCCCCACAGGTGAGGCCTTGATTGTTCTCTAATTACTCCCTCTGTGTATTGTTTTGTCTGCCTGGCTTTGGCGGTGGGGGGGGGGGGGGGGGAGGGAGTGACGTGGCCTTGACATTTTCTGTATCCACCACAGCACTGGCACAGAGGTAAGAACCTATCAGCTGCTCAACAAACCTGTATTTTCTGAGTGAGCAAAGCAGCAAGTGGTCGCCCCAAACTGCCTGAGTCAGTGAGTGGGATCACCATGAGCTGAGGCCCTTTCTTTCTCCACGGAACAGCCCAGACACAGCAGCTAAGCAGAGGGTTTGGGCACCACCCTGCAGGACAGATCCCAGAGAAGGGGAGCACCCCAGGCATGGCCTCTGGGCCAAAGGTGAACTGGTAAGCGCAAGGGTATAATCTCCCCAAAGCACAGACAAGGACTGATAGAAGGATACGAAGAAGAGAATCCATCCCTTTGAGGGATGAACTTAGGAAAATACAGCTTCCTGAAAGTCCACAGGAAACTACAAGGTCCCAAGTAGGGTGGAAGCTACCTGAGGCCCTCTGGGTTTCGCTGAGAGCAAGACCGGCCTCGTTTCCTGTGCGGGGCCTCTCCTTCTGGGCACTAAGCTTCCAGCCCTGAACAGAACAGTCCAAGAGCACTAGCCCTGGATCAGGAGTCATGAGACCCAGGTTCTAGGCCTGCTTCTACCACTAAGCAGCTGTACCACCCTGGGCAAGTTACTTCTCTCTGAGCCTCAGTTTGCTCACCTGTGAAAAACTGGGGTTGAACAAGATGATTTCTAAACCCTTACAACGCATGAGCTCGTGACGCTCTTGGATAACCTGTGTCTAAAGCAGCTGCCGCTGGAAGACGAGGGCTGGACGAGAAGATCCGGTGTTTGTCAAACCCCAGGAGGATCCAAGCACCAGGCGAGGTGCTGGATATAACCTGAGGGCCCGTCTTATTGCTTCAGTTCTTCCTCCCAACCTCATACATGACAACCACAGCTAACAGCCACTGGGATTCACCGCACGCTGCGCACTGCATTTTACATGGGTTAATCTTTCAATCCTCATCACAGCCCTATTAATACAAAGGTTTTATTACCGCTCTTGTTTACAGATGAGGAAACTGGGGCTCAGAAAGAACCAATGATACAGTTAGAATAGGGCAGCATTTGGGATGTGTGCAAGGCCCTCTGAATTCAGAGCCTATTGTATTAACCTTCATGCCACGCTGCCTCAGAAATGATCCTTTTGCTCCTTCTAGAAGCCAGACCCTGACTGAGCCTCAGCCCATAGTTTATTTTTTTATTTTATTTTTTTTAAGACTTTTTTTGATGTGGACCATTTTTTTTTACATATATTACATGTATTCTTTTTTGCCCCTATTGGTATACAGATTGCTCTGCAACCTCTTTTTCACATTTAATAATGTATTTTGGAGATTGTTCCACATCAGTTCCTAAACAGTTTTATACTTTTGTTGGTGTCATCCGTTCGGTGCGTCATATTTTGCTTAGTTATGTTTTAATGAATGCATATCCTTGCATATATGTTATTTCACACATATTCATGTACCTACAGGATGGATTCGTAATAGTGGAAGCACTGGTCGAAGGCTACATGCATTAGTAATTTTGATAGATGGTTATATCAGTTTCAACTCCCACCAGCTATAGTTTGAGAGTAATGTGTTTTTTTCAATCAAAGAGAATTTGTACTTAGGAAAACTGTCTACACAATTAGAATATCTAACAAAGCAAAAAATCACTGGGCCAGGATGCTAGGACTCAAAACTACCAATTTATAAGGAAATCAATGAACCATGAGTGAAGGGATGGTATAAAAAGAATAAGTGTTATGCTAAAGAGAAAGAATTGGGTGATGGGGAATTACAGGAGGAAGTAGAAAAAGGGAAACTAACACTCATGGAGGGTTGACTGTGTAGGATTTCATCCTGACTACAGTGCAGCGAGATAGGTGTCATGCCCATTTTATAGTAGAAGAACACAAAACTTTTGGGTAACACCCCTGTGGTTGGAAATCTGGAATTAACTTGTTCTAGCCCTGGAAGGATGGGCAAGGAGGCTTTCATTTTGAAAGCGGGTTTAGCCACGGAAGTACCCACAGAGCACATCTTGTCTCCACAGTGGAAAGAGGTCAGAAGATCAGTGAGCACATTGTCATTGGCACCCCTGGGACCGTTCTGGACTGGTGCTCCAAGCTCAAGTTCATCGACCCCAAGAAGATCAAGGTGTTTGTTCTGGATGAGGCTGATGTGATGACGGCTACTCAGGGCCACCAAGATCAGAGCATCCGCATCCAGAGGTAGGAGCTCCTGGGCCAGGAGGAGCTTCTCGGCCTCCGGATCCGCAGCATCGTCTCCTTCTACTTCACCCTCCTCTTCTCGGCCCTGCCGGGTTCTTTACTCTGCAGCTTTCAGAGGCATCTGTTTGGTGGGCCATTTCCATGTCGCACTGACCATACCCCCAGCCCGGGTTGAGGAAGGAGACTTAGGGACTCTACCACCAGCCGTCCCTGCCCCACGTCTGCTCCTCCCTCCTCCCTGCAGTGCTCCTCCCTGCTTTGCCACCTTCCTGGGGACGCAGGTCATCCAAGCCTGGGGAGGCTGTGCTTCTGTTCCTTGCAGTGAAACACTGGGTCGGGGTCATGTCGAACACCTGGGCCTTCCCTTGCAGGGTGCTTCCCAGGAACTGCAGATGCTGCTTCTCTCTGCCACCTTCGAAGACTCTGTCTGGAAATGTGCCCAGAAAGTGGTCCCAGACCCAAACATCATCAAACTGAAGCGCGAGGAGGAGACACTGGACACCATCAAGCAGTATTATGTCCTGTGCAATAGCAGAGATGAGAAGTTCCAGGCCTTGTGTAATATCTACAGGGCCATCACCATTGCTCAAGCCATGATCTTCTGCCATGTGAGTAGCAGCGGCAGCAGGAGGAGGCCTGCGGGGGAGGAGCTCCACTGGAGGGTGTGGCCCTGCGCCCTCCCTCTCAGCCAGCTCCACTTCGTGCTGGGGGACCAGGTTCCTTCCCTGTGGCTGTGTGTCTTGGACATGTGACAGGGACGTGCCTCACTCTCAACAAGCATCATTCCAGCGCGTAGCTGCCCCAGCATTACAGCATGGCTCCTAGCGATAGGCATGTGGGGGCTTCCACTGTGTTGCTGCCCACGGTGAAAATACCAGTCCCGCTCCTCTCTGAGCCCAGCTGAGACTCACTCAGGATGTATACCTCTCTGCGCCTGACCGATAAAGGAAATGTGAGGTCTAGCTCCCTCGGAGGTCCAGAGCGGTTTTGATGTGGACCATTTTTAAAGTCTTTATTGAGCTTGTTACAATATTGCTTCTGTTATATGTTTTGGTTTTTTGGCCCACAGGCATGTGCGATCTTAGCTCTCTGACCAGCGATGGAACCTGCACCCCCTGCATTGGAAGGCGAAGGCTTAATCACTGGACCGCCAGGGAAGGCTCTCAGCCCGTAGTTTAGATAGCCCCAGACGCACCCTCGCCCAGCCCTCCACAGGCTCATAGGGGAACGTCCCAGGGAACAAGGGGGCCAGTACCGAGCCAGGCGCAGAGCTGGCTACCCCAAGGACCCCAGGCCCTACAACCCCACACCACGATGTCCTACGCTGGATGGAGTGTCTCAGCACGTGTTATAATCCATTATTAAGCATCTTTTGTGTGCCAAGCACTGGACAGAGCTCTGACGAAACCCCTAGATGAGTGGGAAGAGACCTGCCATCCTGAGAACATAAACCGAGCTCTGAGATGACTAGACGACCAGGCTGAAGTGAGAGGACCGCCCAGTTCAAGGGGACAGGGCCATCTGAAGTAGTTCTACAAGTCAACCCAACCACATTACTAACACCTACTCTGCGCAGAGCCCACACGAGGCCTCATAGGGGACTCAAGATGGAAAAGCAACCGATCCTAACACAACAAAGAACTGCAACGGGGGAAGCGCAAAGGAGCCATTAATCCTGACTGGGAGTACGTGAGGAGGCCCAGGGGGCCCACTTCACCAGACACTGTACCTCAGTTTCCTACCTGTAAAATAAGGAATAATGGTATCCATCTCAGAGGGTTCTAGTGAGAAGTGAGTTGATCCATGTGAAAGCTTTAAAGCAATGCCTGATACCTGGCCGGCATTCACTTGTGAGTGTGTGTGTGTGTGTGTGTGTGTGTGTGTGTGTGTGTGCGCGCACACGCGCGCACACGGTGTTGTTCATCATCCTTTATCAAAGGATGATAAAGAGCCTGAGAAATAAAGGAGGGCCATGAGAGGACAGGCCTGAGGTACAAATGCAGGTTGATGGGAAAACCCTGTGCAGCCAGGTGCAGCTGTGTGAAGAGTGGAGAGGCCAACGGGGCTATAAAGAAAGCAGGGGGCGGGGGGCAGCACTTGAGTTGCTCTCCGGGGGCCTCCATTCCACAGGCGTGAGAGGGACGTGGCCCAGGCTGGGTAAAGTTCACCCAGGAGCTACAGAAGAATCGGACGGTAGGCGCCCCAGAGACCGGCATGGGCGCCCGCCCACCCCAGAGGAGGAGGCCTGCAGAGGGGTGTGGGCCTGAGGTGGAGCCGGGCCAGGAGGCCTGGGGAGGAAGGGCCAGTGTGGATGCCTCAGTCTCTCACCCAGTGACTAATGGCACGCCATCTGTCCCGGCTGACAGGAATGCTTCCCGCCATCCATCTCCCACTAGTTAAATTACCATTTTATGGCCAAAATCTCTCTCATAATTGATAAAAATCTCCTTTTGATGTTCAGCATTATTGGGGGCAAAATGTTTTTCTATTCTTCATTATGTTTTTAATATAAATGTATTTTTTATTGAGAGCTGCTGGGAAGGCTGGATGAGCCCAGGTCGGGAGGGAGGGTGGTCAGCTCCCCCCGTCCCCTCCCCCTCTCCCTCCCCACTCCACATTCCAGCTCCTTCTGTTCCGTTCCCAGAACGCTCACACTGTAGCCTTGGGGAGGAGGGGTGCTGTCTGGGGAGACAAAGAAACCAGACGCCAGAAGAAGACTGAAAGAAGCAATTCTACAGACAGCTGAAGGCCTCAGGGTGGGCCTCAGCTGCAGACCAGCAGAGCAGCCCAGGGGTGGTAAAGGGTGAGCTGACCTCGGCCCGGCCCCTGCCAGCGTGTGCGAGAACAGGGCAGGAGCCCCAGAGGGCACGGACCCCCGGGGGCTGGCATGGTACCTGGCACAGAGGAGTGCTCCATAAATATGTGTGAACAAATAAGAGACGGGCAGGGAGAAGTTGGGTCGGCATTGGAAAGAAGGCAGCAAGGAACACGACAGCACGGAGGCTTGTGTCATCAGGGAGGAAAGTGTTCTGCCAGCTGCAGGCCCCCAGGTGGAATCAGCCCCGGGGGCAGGAGGGGCTCCTCTTACCTCTGTCCTAAGCTCTTCTCTAGCCCTAGTCCAACCCAGGGCATGTTCAGCCCTGCGCACATCCCATACCCACCTCCTCCAGGACAAGGAAGTTGAGTCCAGCTGCCTTCCTGCAAGTGAGGAAGGCACGGTGGGTCCTGGACACAGCACAGCCGCCGACTCATGGCCCTGGGCACCCGTGGCTCCCCCTCATCCACGGAATCAGACCAACAGTACATGGAAGGTGCTGCTGACGGGCCTCAGGAAACTGCCCGCTGAGCTGCCAGCAGCCCCCAACGTGGGGGTCTGTTGGGAGGGTGGTGCTCAAGGAGCCCAGGAGACAGGCTCCAAGGCAGCCTGTGCGAGGTTTCTAACAGTGGGAGGGAAGGGGCTGGCCACTAGATGGAATGCTGGGTACCAATCAGCAAGGCGAAGAGAAAGGCCGATTCTTCTAGCAAAATAGTATCTGGGACCATACCTTGTATCAGAAAACCTGGCTGAAGACCCAACTCCACCATTTAAAGTCTCCCAGAACCTTGGTTCCTCGCACATATTAAGCATCCAGCGCAACACAGAAACAACAGCTAACCTTTGCTGGTCATCTGCTCTGTGCCAGGCATGCTCTAAGTGCTCCACATTCATTCATTCATTTCATCCCTGCAGCAAGCCTGTGAGGCAGGTACTGTCATTATCCCCATTTTACTGATGAGGAAACTGAGGGACAGAGAAGATACGTAACATGTCCAAGGTCACAAAGTCAGTAAACCAACAGGCAGACTGGCTCCTGCCCACCTCAAAGGCTCAAAAAGAAGCTCAAGGGCCGTGTGAAAGCAGGACCCAGGGTACAAATGTGCAAGCCAAGCGAAGGGCCGCGTGGGGAACGATGAGGGTTAATTTTACGTGTTAATGTGGCCGGGCCACAGCGCCCAGAAATCTGGTCAGACATTATTCTGATGTTTCTGTAAGGGTGTTTTGGGATGAGATATATATTTAAATTAGTAGACTCTGAGTAAAGCAGACTGCCCTCCTTAATACTGGTGGGCCTCATCCAATCAGTTGAAGGCCTGAATCGAACAAGACTGACCTCCCCAAGCAAGAGAAAATTCTGCCAGCAGATGCACATCAGCTCTTCTTGGGTCTCCAGCCCAATGGCCCACCCTGAAGGCTTCTGACTTGCCAGCCTCCATAACTGCATAAGCCAACTCCTTAAAATCAATCAATCAATCACTATTTATTTATCAGATAAAAGAACACACATGTACCCTACTGGCTCTGTTTCTCTGGCCAATCCTGACTCATAGAAGAATAAAAATCCAGCCCTGGTAGAGCGGTCACCGCCTGGGGGAAGGGATGCCCAGCTCAGGCACCTTTTCCCAGTTCTCACAAAGTTCTCTGCGTGCCAGCAGAAGTCCTGTGTGCAGGCATGCAGAAATGATATGGCTCAGCCCAGAGCCGGTCATTCACTCTCCGAGCCTACGGTCCCCTCCCCCAGCCCTGAGGCCTCCACCCAAGCCCCTGTTCCAGTCTCTGCACGGCCCCCACCCAGTGGTCCCACACCAGGAAGCCCTTGCACAGGCCAGGAGTTCCTGCCTCACCTCCCTGCCTTCTGCTTTTGCCTCCGCTGGTCCTCACGTCAACAGTGCCTTCTCTCTGCCACCACCACCAAGCTTGAGAGATGAATGATGTTCCTGGGAGCAGAGCTCCTTTATCTCTTTTTCTGAACTTTTGCTTACAACTGAAACATCGCCCTCCACCCGTACCTGTAGGTTTGTATGAAACAATGACAGGTGCATTTTCCCATCTGAATCACAGTGGTTCTCTTCTGCATTCTCACAGCCACTCTGGTCAGATGGCCCATCAAAACACTGAGCCCTTGTCCCTGGGAGCTATGGGGAGTTACAAAACAAGGTGAAATCTAGATCCCCACCCTGTGGGAGCTCAGGGGTAAAAGACAGATAAAACATCTTTCAGAGCACAGAAGCAGCACAAGCATTGCCCCTAACAAAGGTATTTCTGTGCTCTGCTCCAGCCCCTAACTTCATTTCCTTTGGTTTTTCATAGAATTTAAGGGTTCGAAAGAACGTTATCTGATACGACTATGTTCTGGGACAATAAACAAAACTGGATCATTCACTGAAATATATTGTAAGGAGATTGGACTTGTCTGTATGTGCTGGGGAGGTGGGGAGAGATATGTGTGTGTGTTTATGACCAAAGATAACTGTCCCATTGCAGCTGAGGGTTCCATCATCTCTTCCAAAGTCCCACTGTAACTCCTACCCCCAAGCTCTCCGCCCACCTCAAACCTCCCGCCTCCACCTTCCCCACCTGTAAAAGATGACCTCATCTCCCATGTTACTAAGAAAATTCGGCTCCACTCTGTCCTTCTTTGCTCAGGCCCCTCTCCTCCAGGCTCCCATTATGAAAAGAACATTCAAAGGCCCCTCTCAATGTAACCTCAGCCCCAACTTTGCAACCTCAGCTCCACTGGCCACCAGCTTGAACCCCATATACTAGTCAATAAGACTATTCACCGTGCACTCTCTGTACTTTATGCTTTCCTCTGCTTGCATCTTTGGCACATCTCAGTAATCAGTAATCCCCTCCTCCAACCTCCACCTCCTCCAACCCCACCCATCTTTGAGATCCTGGGTCAGATGCCACCTGCTTCAGAAAGCTTCTGTCCACCCAAATATAATATCTATCTATCTATCTCCCTCTTTCCATCTCTCTCTCTGCCTCTCTGCCCCTCTCTCTCTCTCTCCATCTCTCTCTCTGCCTCTCTCCCTCTCTCTCCATCTCTCTCTCTGCCTCTCTCTCTCTCTCTCTCCCTCTCTCTCCATCTCTCTCCCTCTCTCTCTCTCTCTCTCTCTCTTTCTCCGTCTCTCTCTCTTGCAGGCACTTACATGGCCAGGTATTACAGTGATGAGTGTACCTCTTGATGACCCCAGACCACAGGGGCCAGAATGAGGTCTTACCCATTTTGGCTGCAGCCACAGCTTCCAGCTCTGTGCCTCTCTCACTAAATTCAAGCTGCTTAGACAACAAAGAGAAAGAAGAAATGGAAAAATGAAGGAAAACGTGTTGAACCATAGAACTGCATGCTCTTAGAGCCTGCAGGGGCCCTTAGAGGACTCCTACTCCAAACGAGGAAGCCGTAAGGATAGGCTGGTGGTCAGTGTGAAGAACCCTGCCAGGTCCTCCAACACACAGCCGAGAGCTCCTTGGGACCAGGATGGTCAACAGTCTCGTACCTGAGGCTTGTGTCTGCCCCATTCAGGGTCAGAGGTGTCAGCCCAGGCTCCCTCCACAGCATGGACCATGCCCAGGAGTACAAATCATCTGAATCTCAGCCAGCTGCTGGGGCTCCCCTCTGTAAGGAAGGACCGTGTCTTCAACACCCCTCCCTGACTCTCGAGCTCAGGCGCCATCTGCTGGTCGAGATCAGCACTGCACCTGGACCCACAGCCCTAAGGGCAGTCAGGAGACCAAGGTTGAGACCATCTCCAACCCACTCCAGATCCAAGTCACTTTGGAAGCAGCAGAAATGACCCCACATCCTAGAGTTCTGACTCCTGACTGATTCCCAGGACCTGTCCTTCAGGACTTAAGCCTAACATTCAAAAGAAAAAGAAAAAAGTAAGTTCCTTTGTGGTAATAATAGTAGAAACTTCCAAGGCACAGACACACGGACACAGAGAAAAGTGATTTACAGAGGATTTCTGCCAAACAGAAGCTCTGTTAATAAGAGACAAAGCACTGGCCAGAAGATCAGGAGATCTGACGTCTTGTCCCATCCCTCACATGCCACTCCCTTAGCTACCCGGTCCCCCAGACTCCCTACCCAGGCCAAGCCCTATGCCAGGATGGTACCCCTTCACTTGCCCTCACCTCTGCACTGACAGCGCTGGCTGCTGTCCAGGGATTTGGACTGATCCAGAACCAAGTGCAAATCATGGGATCCAGAAGAGCCGCCACCTAACCCTCACCCCCCATGCTGGGGACACCCCTCAGGGCCAGCCCTATCTGCCTGGGATAGGGATCGGTCTGAGGATATTAGTGACCCGCCCCCCAAGGCCTCTGCTGATGGGAGGGGCCCCTAAGAGCATAGAGGGAACCAGTCAGTGCAAGCTGGGACGCACCGGCCTCGGGCTCCTCTGGCCACCTCTCCTCACTCTTCAGTCTGAGACCTAGGGGCAGCTATGCAGTCTCTGAGCTCGAGGTAACCTCAGAGCCCACACAAGGACTCACACCTAGAAAGAAGACGGTGATGCATGGCAGACTCGGCTTCCTTTCACCACACTCCTGGAACCAGGGACGGAACGGAGGGCCCCAGGGCAGGCGTGGAGCCCAGGATCAGTGGGGCTGGCTGAAACATCTTCCTGGGGGGAGGGCTGCTCCCCGAGAAGTGTCACAGGACACTTCACTGGAGGAGGAGGGAAGTGCAGAGTGAGTGACTTTCCCCGCCCTCACAGCCCCACACCCACCTACCCTGCTTCCCACCTGTCTCCTTTCCCCTCCCTCCACCCACAGGCTGAGAAAGTGTGTCACCGGGAACAAAAGGGGTGAGGGAAGACTTTGACTGTGCACCTGTAGTGCCGGGTAAGAAACCAGAGGTTTCTGAGCTTCCCAGCTGTAAGGGATGCCCCCTCTGAGCCATGACCTTGACATTAGCCTCCTTTTCTCAGAGGACTCGAGTCAAGCTGTGGGTCAGAAGCCACAGGCCACCACGCTCAGGAGGACTTGGCCGGGGGGCTTAGAGAAGAGACCCTGAAGATGCAGGCAGCATCCTCTAACCCCAGACATGCCAGCTGGGCGGGCACACCATGACTGCTGACACCCCCAGCTTCCCATCTCGCTCCACCCTGGCTCGGAGGAAGCCACTGCCCTGCTCTTGCCTCCCCCTCCAGCTCTCCAGAGACAAGTCGGCCTCCAAGGGTTAATCTGCTGCCTTCCCTCCCTTGCCTCCGCCCCCCACTGAGCTGCCACATGCTAGCAATGATGCACTTCACACTGTTATTATTTATTTAGTTTTATATTTAGTTTTAGTGATTTATTTAGTTTGAATTTGGGGGTGCACCTCATGCTGTAGGAAGCAGGGGGCCAACGGTCTTGGCAAGAAGCAAGGGCACACACGGCTGTGCCAGGCCAATCCCGTCCCCTCTGCCTGCGGCCCCTGCATCCTAACCCCGCTCTTCCCAGCCTGTGGTCTGCTCCTGACACCAGCCCTAAATCTACACTCAATCTTCCTCCTGTCCCGTTGGAGATGTTCCTCCTCAGTAGGAAGGGAATCCACAGAGGCTTCTATGCTCACCTCCTGCGTGACCCAGGCCCCCCAGAGTCAGTTAGAGGCCAGCCCAGGCCAGGCTATCACTGAGGAGTGGTTCACCTTTGGCTGGCTGCCGGGCACAAGATACCAGCTCTACAGAAAGGCGACAGCCAGGGCCAGCTCCACGCAGACCAGAGAACATGGAACATGGTCTTTATGAATCTCTGCCCCTACTCTCCACCTAGTCCGCAGTAGCCTAAGGAAACTGTCACTTACCAGCCATTGGTTCATTAAACAAACACTGGTGCCCACGATATACCACATCCTATCCTGGAACTGCAGATGGGATTAAAAGGACCATCATGGTCTTCATCCCCAGACTTTACAACTTACTGTGAAACCAACTAGACACAACTAACCAAACTACAAGAGGCACAAGCAGAAGGAGCAAAGGTGTGCAGAGGGTCAGAGGAGATTTCACAGGAGAGCTGGGATTTGGCCAGGACACACAGCACCTTGCACAGTGCCCAGCATTTGGTAGACAGATGGACGAATGGCCTAGAAACACAAGGAATCACTTGACAGGGAGAGAATGGGGTAAAGAGATTCCAGGCAGACAGAGACCACGGCAACTTGAAAGTGGATGGGGTAGACCTTGAAAGTCCTGCTAAAGATTTGATTTGGGGAAATTGGGAGGCACCAAAGGTGATAAAATAATCTCAGGAAAGGCATCAGCTGATCTAGGCTTGACTTCAAGATTATTTTGCTCAGAAAGGTTCTAGGTCCAAAGGGTTCTCTCTCTAGGAGGAGAATTTCAAATATAATAATAGGTGAAGGAAGAAAATAAGTTTTTTTTTTTATTAGCGTTCTCTGGGGTACCATGAAATTATAGCACATAATTTGTAAGGCTGGGCCTGATCGGCCAGTCGACACCCTGCAGACGGCTGCTCCAATCCCTCCCCATCCCCAGAATCAAGATGAGCGGAACAGGTCAGCAAGGATCCACACCACTGTGGCGATCTGGGTTCCACACATCCTGCAGGTCACTGGCATGAGCCCAGAGGAGTGTGACCAGGGCTGTGCCCTCAGCCCCTTTCTCTTTTGCTCCATGGGGTGGATGAAGATCAGGAAAGTTTGAGGAGGCAGGCCTAGCCCTTAGGAGGAAGCCTGTATAACAATTAGAGATGAGTGATAATAGAATGGACCACCTTAGGCAGCAGGTAAGAGAATAAGCTTCCTATCGCTGGAGGTAATCAAGCAGTGGCCCACAGACGTTCTGGGAAAGTCATAGCACTGACTGATTAGGACAGCTCACTGATAGAGCAGTGCACTGGAATCACTTACTAACAGTCCCCTTGGACGCGCTACCTGATCACTCTAAGTCTCCAGCCCTCATCTGCAAAAGGGGGTTAATGATGGCACCTACCTCATAGGTTTGCCCTGAGGACTAAGTGAGATAACATGTGGGAAACAGCGCAGGTGTGAGTGCGCAGTAAACCCTCAATAATTGATAGGTATTATTTATTTTTTATTTTTTTTGCGGTACGCGGGCCTCTCAGTGCTATGGACTCTCCCGTTGCGGAGCACAGGCTCCGGACGCGCAGGCTCAGTGGCCATGGCTCACGGACGCAGCCGCTCCGGGGCATGTGGGATCCTCCCGGACCGGGGCACGAACCCGTGTCCCCTGCATCGGCAGGCGGACTCTCAACCACTGCGCCACCAGGGAAGCCCGATAGGTATTATTAAATTCAACCATATGAATCATATTAAGTTACAGGTCAAAAACAATCAAATATCAACAATTTTGTATGGCCCAACTAAAATTTTATACTGAGGGCCACTCAGGTTCCTTCTAACCTCTCTGCTTTCACACTGAAAGTTTCTGCGAAGCATAGTTCCACGCCACTGGTGGAGCCCCAGGGCCTGGGGCCAAGCAGCGAGAACTCTGCGGGGGCCTTTTCGGAAGCCCATCCCCCCTGGCAGAGGTGGGTACCTCTTTGCCCAGGTCCTCTCGGATGACCTGGCGGACCTCCTGCATGCTGCTCTGTGGGGCCTGGCTGTGTAGCACCTTCAGCGTGCTGGTGTACTCCTCCGGCAGCAGGTAGTCCAGAGCCCCCAGGTGCTGGCCCACCTTGATGAACGTGCCCCGGTTGGCACAGCAGAGCTCGCAAAGGCGCCTGGCAGAGCGAAGGTGCACCTGCAGGAAGACAGGCGGGGCCAGAGATGTGAATGCTCACTGTCTGCTGCATGCTCTTCTCTTCTGCCCCCTCTACTTAGAAACCCTGATTCACCACCACCACCCCCCAGTGTACATACGCGCACACACACACACACACACACACACACACACACACACACACACACACACCATCATTCACCTTCAGTCTCCCGGTACCCAGAGCAGTCAATTCCAATCTCAAACTGGAACCAGCCTCCTGACATGGCCCGATGCTTCTGATCGCCTTTCCTTCAAAACTTACCTAGTCCAAGTCCCACTCCCTCAGAAACTAGCGTTTGTCCAAGGCTTTCAACCAATTCTAATCTACACTTATGATTCATTCAAGGATACATTGAGTTCACGCATTTGTCACCCACCCCTCAGTCATACTAATAATACCATCTGTCTGTTTGGAGGTCTACAATTTTTAAACATGGTCATATTCATTATTTTTTTAATCCTTACAACAATTTAGGGAGGCAAGTGCTGGTATCTTTAAGGATAAGAAACTCAGACGTTTTGCTTATCAAGAAATAGTTAACTAATGTCAAAGGAAGGTCTAGAAAACGCTTCAAACCTACAGCGCTTTAACGCAGCCAACTTTAGCAGGGTCTCCTGTCAACTGAAGGAGAACCTTACAGGGAGCATCAGGCACACGGGGTAGGCAGCAGGGCAGGCTGTGCAGGACAAGCCGGCCTTAACCTGCAGCCTGATGCCCACCTGTCCTTCCAGAGTGGGAGGTGGCCTCCATCCGCCCCCAGGCTACACATCCCCAGTCATCACCCCAGCTCAGCTGAGGGCCTTGGCATTTTGAGGGTCCTGCCTTCTTGGAGCTACAGTTCCTGAAGCAGGATGAAGCCGTGGGCACACACAAAAGACAAGGGAGCCCGGTGCCCTGTGGGAACCTGGTACCCTCGTCCACCCATAAGTCAACCGGGAGAGTGAATATCTAGGATGGACTTACACTCTCTCAAGTGCTATGAAGGATGCTGACACAGTTAAGTGTGTATTGGAGGCAATAAACCACATGAAGAGATAAATAACCATTGGCAACAAAGACGGAAGAAACGTTCAGAGATCCTACATAATTAGTTGCTGAGTGAACCATACAGAAAACCGTTACCTTAGGAATTAAGAAGAGGACACTGCAGCCCTGAACACCCTGGTCCCAGCAGCCAGGGAGTCATCTATCCACTCCCTCTAGAACAGAGGGATGCCCCACACTCCAGGCACTCGCAAGCTGTCCTTAGGCCCTCAAGGGCTCTGCTGGACACCTCTGCATCCCACCCCAACCCACTACTGGGGAAGCCTATGTCCACATGACTCTATGCCCCTGAACAGAGTGCAGGCGCCTGGTCCAAACTAGGCCAAGAAGAGTCTTTTTTCCCTGACAGGAGGGTGCAGAGAGAAGGGAATTGACTCTAAGAATTAAGGCGGGGCGGGTGTGGGGAGAGAACACATTTCCCTAGATGAGTAAAAGGCCCATGGGGGCAGCAGCGGGGGTGGACTGGGAATTGAGCTGGCCGGTGTCAGATGGTAGAAGGTCACTACTGTCCAAGGCCACACTCACGTTCTGAGGAAGTGAGAAAGAAGGCAAACGTGGTCAAATATGGAACTGGGCGTTCCCCCACCCTCCATGAGTCCAGGCTGTTATGAACAAATGACTCTTTACAGCTCAAATAATCAACGCCAATTCCCACCCTGCCGAATAAGAGGCAGCCAGCAGGTCATCCACGATCCATGTGTCCTAAGGTACAGTGTGACCGGAAGCCAGGTCCCACCAGAGGCTCCCGGTGAGGCTGCCCTGGCACCCAGCTGCCCACTCCACCAAGGAGGCATGCTCCGCCCTCACGCCAAAGCCACCGCAGGGTCAAGGCAGAGGACTGGAGGGCAGAGTGAGGACACACCCCATGGTCTCTGCGCCTCCCAGGAAAGACATCAACCACTGTGTATTCACTGGGGTCTGACTGAGTCCCACGCCCTCCACCTCGTGGGGAGACGTGACAGAGCCACTCACACACAGAGAATGACACGTGGCAGTAGGATCACACTGAGGACCACGGAGCTCACAGATGGGAGAAACAAGAGGGTTGGAATTAGAGAGGCTTGGCTCCTGGGGAGAAGCGGGGTGCGTGCAGCTCAGGGCCCCTCAGCTGCAAATCCACGCTTCTTTGCCGTGCGCTGTGATACTGGTGCTAGACCCTGTGTCATTTCTCCTTTGTCAGATGGGTCGCTATTAGGCTTTGTCAACAGGGGGCTCTGGGGAACACTGCAAGGCCACAGCACAAGGAGGCTCCCTTATTGTCCCCGTGCACTGTTTTCAGCTCATCAGCCAGTGGGTAGTGGCTTGGGGGTGACCACTTTGGTGGCCCTCATGGACCAGCCCACCCTCTGTAAATTTCTCCACTACCTGATGGGCCCCTCCTGTGGACCAACTCAGGCCCCATATCTTCCAGCAAGTGTTCTGACCACCCAGCAGGCGGCTCCTACACACTAGCTCCAGGTCGCACCCTCCTACAAATTTCTCTGCCACCTGGCAGGCTGTTCCCATGGACCATGCCCGCCATCACGTCTCATCACCAGGGCAGCCCAGCATCCCAGCCTTGCAGGTGGGAGGCCCCCAGCTGAGTCTTTAGCTCTGTTCTTGTTCACCACCCCCTCAGCCCTAGAGGGAGCAGGTGCTTTACGCATTTACTACTTCTGCACCTTTAGAATCTTCTTTTACTCCTTTTAGGAGTTAACTACCTTTTCCTAGTGAACAAGTCTTTATATTTAAATTACAGGTATGACTAGTCCCTGGCTGATACATAGGATTAGCCCCTGAAATTGAACCTGAAAAGATTAGAATAAAAAAGGATGGCCTTTCAGATCGAGAGAACAACATGCATCTGTGTGTGTGTGTGTGTGTGTGTGTGTGTGTGTGTGTGTGTGTGTGTGTGTGTGTGATACTGAAGACCTGCTCCACCATTTTCTTTAGACTGGATTCACATCTGCATTTATCTCTGCTGCTGGCCGCCCTCAGAAAGCATTAGCCTCACCCTAACAAGCCCTCCTACCAAGGAGCAGAGCCAGGGCTCTGCTGCCCCTCACCTGTGGCCTGAGCCAGTCCTGGGTAGGGCGTCTCTTGGCACAAAGTGATGGTCACCTTCAGGACACTGTCTGGGCAATGCAGAGAGCCCTCTCTGGTCACACAAGCCCAGGAAGGCTGGTCTACTGCTGACTCACTGGTTACTTGGCACATCAGCCATTGGGGACAGAGACCATGTGTTGTGTCCCCTGTAGACTCTGTGTACCCCAGGGCAAGCCATGCATGAGCTATAAATGTAGACTGATGACAACCTTGGGTCATACACTCACAAAACCATCATCCAGGAAGCTGAATCAGCATCTACTGCAAATGGCGCCCACATTTCAACAAAAGAAGCCCCAAAGTCACCTTCAACCAGCTTCTAATTAAATACACACACACACACACACACACACACACACACACACACAGAGTCACATGGGGGTGAGGGACATTGCCACTAACCAAAAAGTGTAAATGTTCTTTTAAAGCCAAAAGACACACATGCTGAATAACAGAGCAGGCACTCTGGTCTCCAGCGTCCCTTTCTAGCTCCAGCTCCTACAGCTCCACCATCCTTTGGGATCAGAAGGCAGGTGCCACTCAGAACTTCAAGAAATTACTCGCTTAGTGCAAACTCCCTCTTTCAGCATTCACCTCCTGCTTGCTGGTACCTGGGATGGAGGACTGCCCTTCCCCCAGCTCACTGAGCATCCTTGCTTCTGGGATCTGTAAGTAATAATAAATCTTGTAACTCTACTTCCTCTGTGCGGGTGTATTTAAACTGTACCTTCAATCAAAACAACCCACTGCGTTTCACTTCCCCAGTGGAAGCTTGGAGGCCGAGGGAGCTACCAGCCAACCCCATGTAGGAGGCTTGCGCTCCTCATTCATCAGGTCATAAACTACATATTCTTTTTTTTTTTTTTTTTTTTTTTTTTCGGTTCGCGGGCCTCTCACTGTTGTGGCCTCTCCCGCTGCGGAGCACAAGCTCCGGACGCACAGGCTCAGCGGCCATGGCTCACGGGCCCAGCTGCTCCACAGCATGTGGGATCTTCCCGGACCGGGGCACGAACCCGTGTCCCCTGCATCAGCAGGCGGACTCTCAACCACTGCGCCACCAGGGAAGCCCATAAACTACATATTCTTAATTCAATATACCAGCTCTTGCTTCTCAACACATGTTACTGCCCTAACACTCCCCACCCATTTGCTCACTGGACCCGAGTCCTGCCCTTACCCAGCACCTGGTTTCACTGCCGCGTGTCCTCACTGCAGAGTCCCCACACTCCCCCTTCTGTTCCTGCCAAACACGGCAGGAACGGCTGGCAGTGTCTCTCTGCCCCTCCTCCAACTTTGTTTTCACTCCCAGCTCAATAACTTGCCTTATGATTATCTCATTACCAATAACCTTGTTGGAA
Source organism: Aethalodelphis obliquidens (assembly GCF_003676395.1). Lineage (NCBI taxonomy): Eukaryota > Metazoa > Chordata > Mammalia > Artiodactyla > Delphinidae > Aethalodelphis > Aethalodelphis obliquidens. The sequence goes on along the minus strand of NW_020837965.1, from coordinate 3,670,703 downwards.
TGAGTTTTAATCTGCCTCATATTAATTAAAAGCATTGTCATTAGCCAGCTTGGGTTGGGGTTGGGGGGGCGGGCAGTGAATAGCTAATAAGATCAACTCAGTACTGATTAATTATTGATTGGGAGGGATGGAGCAAAGGCCCAAGGAGAGCAATCCTTTACTCGTGTCTAAATCCCCAAGAGTAGGGATCTCGAGCCCCAAACTTGGCAGAAAGGCACCAAAGCCAGACCGAATCAAAGCGGCTTCCCATCAGAATTGAGCAGTGTCTCCAATGGGATTTCGGGGTGTGACTGTGAGACAGAGACGAAAGAGACAGACGCATATACATACCCCACACATCACAGGAAGAAAGAGACAGTGAAAGACAAGGTCACAGACAGACCCCAAAACAGACAAGCCCCTTGACGGATTCTTCTAATCAAAGATTCAAGACCCAAAGGAAATGCACTGACATGTAAACAGTGTTACCTCTGGGCAGTGAGATTAAAAGAATACTTTTCTTTATAGGTTTTTCTGTATTTTTCAAATTTCTTAAAACTAATATGTATTATATCAATAATAGAGGAGAATTTTAAAAAATAATCCCTTCTTCAACATCTTCTGGAAATAGATAAGTCCAGCTGACAAGATTCTCCCATGCAGACTGGACCAGCTTGGTGCAGAATCCAGCATCTCTTCCCCGATTTTCCAGGGTGCTATGATCCATGTGTGTGTTTTTCATCATGAAAATGGAACTTCAGGGCTTCCCTGGTGGCGCAGTGGTTGACAGTCTGCCTGCCAATGCAGGGGACACGGGTTCATGCCCCGGTCCGGAAAGATCCCACATGCCGCGGAGCGGCTGGGCCCGTGAGCCATGGCCGCTGAGCCTGCATGTCCGGAGCCTGTGCTCCGCAATGGGAGAGGCCACAGCAGTGAGAGGCCCGCGAACCACAAAAAAAAAAAAAAAAAAAAAAAATGGAGCTGCAACTCCTTCATCCCCAAGGAATCAGGCCAGGACGGTCTCCAAGGTTGCTTTTCTGGATATCACCCTTTGCTTTAAGCTCTCATTTAAGCAAAAAAGTAAAACTAACTCATCATGTCTTGGGGGAAAAAAAACAAGTTGCAGTTTATAAAAGTTTTGAAGGAGCCTGACCACAAATTTAATCCCACTCCTTGGGAGGGTCCTCTGTCTCTCCTCTGACTACCTGTCAGGTAGATCCTGGTTAAGAGCACAGGGCCAGCATCAGATTGCCACAGTCTATATCCCAACTTTACCACTCAGAATTTGGTGATCTTGGGCAAGTTATGTAACCTCTGTTTACTTCTGACTGCTCATCTATAAAAGAAAGACAATAATAGTACCTACCTCATAGGGCTGCTGTGAAGATTAAATGAGGTGAGGCAATGCATGCACTTCACTTAGCCAGAACTGGCATTTCTGTACTTGTTGTAAGGGTACCTAGAATTTGTTTTAAGGTATGGTAAGACACACAGACACGGAAATGACTGTCATAAAGAAAGAAGGTTTTACTCACAATTCCTTACAAGTAGGAGAGTTGGCATGCCACACAGATCCACACTGGGAAGCACCAGGGTTGGCCAGGAGAGAGAGGGTGTGAGGGAAAATGTGGGCAAAGCTTTTATTGTGGGTTCGATGGGAAAGAATGGGTGAGACTTAGGAGTGGCTAGTTTTAAGTATTTCATTTGGCTTTGGGGCATAGGGGATGTTCCTAGTTGTTTGGTACCTGGCCCTGGGGTGAATAAGGCAGGTGGATAGTGACCCAGAGTGTAACAGCTCAGTAACAGAGGTGGTTGGCAGGTATGGGCTCCAGATTGGTTGGTTTGCCTATGAAAGGCATGCTCACAGGTGAGTTGCTTACTATCTCTTGGAACTAGTTAACCTTGAGAGCAGCAGTACCCCCAGTTTCAAAGCATCAGAATATAAAAAACATGATCAATACAATACTCTAGCTATACTCCCTTGGGGAATCTCACCCAGAATCATGGTGGTAAATACCGTCTACACACTGATGATACACAAATGCATATCCCCTACCCAGACCTCTCCCCTGACTCCAGACTCACATATCCAACTTCTTCTCTGACATCACCCAATGTCCAATGAGCTTCTCAAGCTCAGCATGACTTTCCCACCACTTCTACCACCACCAAACCTACTCCTCCCTCAGTCTTCCCCATCTTAGGAAATTGCAACTCTAAACTTGGAGTTGTCGAAGCCATAAATATTGATGTGACCCTTAACATCTCTTCCCAAATGGGGACCAAAATTACCTTCCCATCTGAAATAACAAAAAAGTGGACAAGATTTACCAAAAAAAAGAAAAAAGTTTTCTAAGGCATTGGGCATCAGGAAAGGAAGGAGAGTGGTTCCTGAGAGATGGGAAGCAAACAAGGTGAAAACTATGGTTGCCCCAATTTACAGCATTGAGGGTTTCCAGGCCACAGTGCAGGGAAGGGGAACCCAGGCAGTGAACAGGAGATTCTCTGAACTGAAGAGACAGAGCTGAGAGGCCAGAAAGACCAAAGTAGCTAGAGTTCGCAGGACAGAGTACTGGAGAGTGGACAGATGTACAAAGAAAGAACTCTGAAGATTTGCTGAGGGTCCATCTCACATATTCAGCTAAGTACTAGTCAGCACATGCACACAAGAAAACTACCTGAGCCAGAGAAATAACAACCACAAAAGTTAACAGTACCCAGTGTTCATATAAGGTCTATTTGCACCAGCCAGACCAGAAAATCTCATAATTCTTGAGGCTTTTGTTATAATACCCAGAAGGGGCTTGCCTCAGTTAAGGAGAATATCCCAAACTAAACACTGTTCCATTCCCAACTAATAAATATTAAAAGAAAGACTTGAAAAAAAATCACTGTTTTCGGGGCTTCCCTGGTGGCGCAGTGGTTGAGAGTCCGCCTGCCGATGCAGGGGACACGGGTTCGTGCCCCGGTCCGGGAGGATCCCACATGCCGCGGAGCGGCTGGGCCTGTGAGCCATGGCTGCTGAGCCTGCGCTTCCAGAGCCTGTGCTCCACAACGGGAGAGGCTGCAGCAGTGAGAGGCCCACGTACCGCAAAAAAAAAAAAAAAGAAAAAATAAATCACTGTTTCCAAGTAACTTAACTGTGTCCAGAACAAAGCTCAAGAATATTTATAAGAATACAAATATATCTAGTACCCAAAAATATAAAACTGCAATGTCTGGCACCTAATAAAAAATTTACCAGGCATGCAAATAAATAGAAAAATACAACACATAATGAGGAAAAAAATCAATCAATCAAACCAACCCAAAACTGAAATCTATATTAGTAAAGGAGGGCAGCAGTTATAACTGCATTTCATATGTTCAAAAAGTTAAGCAGCAACATGGGCAATATAAAAAAAGAGAGCAAGATCCAAATGAAACTTCTAGAGGTAAACACTAATGTTTGATATGAAAAATTCACTGGATGGGATAATTGGCAGATTAGACATTGTAGAAGAAAGGATTAGTGAATCTCAAGACCTACCAATAGAAACTATTCAAAATGAAACACACAGAGGAAAAAAAAATTTTTTTAATGAAAAGAGCATCAGCGATCTGTGGGACAAATTCAAGCAGCCTTGTAAACATGTAGTTGGAATCCCCAAAGGAGATGGAATGGGAGAGGTGGAGGAAAATTACTTAAAGAAATAATAACTGAAATTTTTTCAAATTTGATTTTCAAAATCTATAAACCAACAGGTCCAAGAATCTCAACAAGCCCCAAGCATAAAAAACATGAAGAAAACTACATAATGAAGTTGTTCAAAATCAGTGATAAAGAGAAAATCCTGAAAGTATCCAGAGAAAAAAGACACATTATGGAGAAAGGAACAAAGATAAGAATGACAGCAGATCTCTACTGGCAACAATACAAGCAGAAGTTAGTGGAGCAACATCTCTAAGAGCACTGAAAAAAAACCCAGAATTCTATACCCAGCAAGACCATCTTTCAACACTAAAGGTAAAAAAAAAAAAAAAAAAATCTCTTACAGACATATAAAAGCTGATAGAATTCATCTCCCTACACTACAAGAAATGTTAAAGGACATCTTTCAGGCAGAAGGAAAATGATATTGAAGAGAAACATGGATCTACATAAAGGAAAAAGAGACCAGAAATAGAAACTTCAGGAAAACATATAAGAATTTTTTTTATATTCTATATCTCTTTAAAAGATAAGTGACTGCTTAAACAAAAATAATAACAATGTAATGTGGAGTTTATAACATACGGAAAAGCAAAACGTACTACAATAGCATAAAGGCTGGAAAGAAAGAAATGAAAGTACACGATTATAAGATTCTTATACTCTGAAGGAAGTAGTGTAATGTCACTTGAATGTAGACTGTGACAACTTAAAGATTTATGCTATGAACTGATGCAATCACTAAAATAACAAAAAGAATTATAGCTCATAAGCCAACAAAGGAGACACGATGGAACCATGAAAAAAATATTCAATCCAAAAGAAGGCATGAGAGGAAACAAGGAATAAAGCATAAATTGGACAAGTAGAAAACAAATAACAAGATGAAAGACATAAATCTAACCATATCAATAATCTCTTTAAATATAAATGGTCTAAACACCCAAATTAAAAGCCAGAGATTGCCAAATTGGATAAAAAAGAAAGACTCAAATATATGCTACCTATAAGAAATTGCCCTTTAAATATTAAAACAAAAATAGGTTAAATGTAAAAGGATGGAAAAGGATAACTCATGCCAATGCCAATTAAAATAAAGCTGGAATGGTGTATATCAGACAAAGAAACTCTGACCCGAGACGGTGTCACAGTTGAATTCTATCAAACATTTAAGGAAAAAATATTGCCAATTCCACATAAACCCTTCCAGAAAACTGAAGACAGAATACCTCCCAACTCATTCTATGAGAGGAGCATAACCCCAATATCAAAACTAGACAGAAAATACAAGGGGAAAAAAAAAGCTATAGTCCAATATTCATAGTGAACAAAGATGCGAAAATTCTTTTTTAAAAAAAGTGTTAGCTAATTGAATCCAACAATTTATTAACAGGCTCTGTTCTTCTCATTACAACCTGGTGGTGCACAATTTTGATTTGTCTCCCTAGAGACAATGTTAATTTTGATAATGTCTTAAGATGGTTATCCACCTAAATTCCTCACTTAAGTTACTTGTTTTCTTTTGATAATTAAGTGTTTTATGGGGAAGTCCTTCCAAACTTGATAAATAGCCAGTTCTTTACCAAAATTTCAATTTATTCATTTGTTTATTTATATCAGTATGGACTCATGGATTTCTAATTTTTTCAAAGGATCATAATCCTTTAACATCATTTTTTGTTTTAACAGCCTCACTGAGGTATTGATATTTTGACACAGTACACTGCACATATTTCAAATGTAAAATCTGATACTTTTTGACATGTGTATACGCCTGTGAATCCATCACCATAATCAAGCTTGTAAACATATCCAGCATCTCTCAAAAGCTTTGATGTCCCTTGGTAATTCCAGCCCCATCCCTCCACATACCTCCCACCTCCAGAAAACCACTGATCTGCTTTCTATCAGTATAGACTAGAATTTTCTAGAGTTTTATATAAGTGGAATCATATAGCCCATACTCTTTATCCAGCCTTTTTCATTCAACATAATTTTTCTGAGACCCATCATGTTGTTGGATATATCAATAGTTTATTCTTTTTTTTTAACTGAGTAGTATTCTACTGCATAAATATACCACAAACCTTTCTACACTGAATTGCCTTTTCACCACTGTATAAAATTCATTGTTCATATTATGTGTGGGTCTATTTCTGGACCCTCTAATCTGTTCCACAGATCAGTCTGTCTATCTTTATACCAATACCACACTATCTTATTACTACAGTTTTATAGTAAGTCTTGAAATCAGATAGTATTAGTCCTCAACTTTGTTCTTTTTCAGTGTTATCTTCTAGAATTAACTCTAAAACCCTCTGCATTCTCACATAAATTTTAGAATCGTACGGTCAATTTCTACAAAAAAGCCTGCTGGGATTTTGATTGGGACTGTTATGAATCTATAGATTTATTTGGAGAAAATAGACACCTTATCAATATTGAATCTTCCAACCCATGAACATGATATATTTCTCCATTTATCAGGTCTTCTTTAATTTCTCTCAGCAATGTTTTGATCCATATATATCACTTTAAAAATCCCTCCTAAGTAAATAATCCAGGACATAGGGAAAAACCCTATGTACAGAGAGGTTCAGCACAGTGCTAATTATAAAAGAAAAACATATAGATAGATGCATCCCAAAAGTAGAAAAAGGGTTAAGTAAATTATGGAACAGTCACACAGTGCAGTATTAAGTAGCCATTTTAGGTGAAGACCATGAAGATTATTGTAACAAAATGGAAAATGCTAAAGATAACATAGTAAATCAGAAAACCAGATAATTATATTGATAGAACTACGGATATAATAGGAAAGGGTTAGAGGAGAGCATATTAAAATCATAATAAGTTTGAATTGGTGAAATTATAGATTTTCTCTTGAACCTCTTAAGTTTTTTATAATTACTGCTTTAATAAATTAAATTAAGTTTTCTATTTTTTAATTGAGATATAATTCACACACCATAAAATTCACCATTTTTTTTTTTTTTTTGGCTGCACCAAATGGCATGCGGGATCTTAGTTCTCTGACCAGGGATCGAACCCGAGCTTCCTGCAGTGGAAGCGCAGAGTCTTAACCAGTGGACGCCAGGGAAGTTCCTAAAATTCACCATCTTAAAATATACAATTTGGTGGCTTTTACTATATTCACTAACTTGTGCAACTATCACCACTATCTAATTCCAGGACATAAAAACTGTTTTACTTTTTAAAATCAATTATAATATTTTAGTCACACTTTATATAAACATCCATCTTGAGCCTTTGAAATAAGACTGTCTTCATTCAATTTATCAGTACTCATTAATAGATGATAAAGGTTGTGAATGCCCAGTATGTATGAGTTTCCTCTTATCTTAGGTTTTACTAACACTCAAGTTCAGTTAATAATTTCATATTAAAATGAGGATCAAACTAAGATGCCAAATGACTTGTCAGCACAATGCAAGTACAAATAGGTCCCTAATTTATAATTTTCACATACTCTTCTCCATAATCATTAGCTTCTATTTGAATTGTTGATTCACTATACCAGCATATGACATAAGCTGCTGGGAAACAAAACCTTGTTCATCACACACTCTGTAATAATGGTCCTCAGCAGTAAATGCACAATTCTTTATAAGTGCATTAAACCTTTCACATGCATTATCTCACCTGATCCAGGTAAGAGCCCCTCGAGTGGATATTACCATTCTCTCCAAGGCCCCTAACAGAAAAGCTAGGGGCCTTGCTAGGGTTACTCAGCCAGTAAATGGGAGATCCAAGGTTTGAGTCATTGTCTTCTGACTCCAAAAGCCACCTCTTTCTGCTAGACTCCGCTGCTCCTCCAAAAACACTGTTAAACATCCTTTATGAATTAGAAGGAAAAAGTCCAGGGGACCAGTGCCTGCCATGGGCCCTCGGTGTTGTCCTCCCCACTCCCGCCCCCAGCTATTTCCCACAACTAGGTCACATGGCCGCCATGGCGCCTGGCCGTGTCTGGGCTCCCAGGAGCCATTCCAGTAAGCCGGCTAACACCAAGATTAGGACAAATTCATGAGCACACAGGGGCCTGGAAAACACCAGTCACACGAACAAACTGCAATCAGGGAGCCACTGGGAGAAGGAAAAGAGGGAGGCCCGGGAGGCATAACGTGTCTCACTACAGACACAGGACAAGACCACAAGACTGTACAGCCCAGGCAGGCAGGTCACGAAGGGGCAGGATACTGGCCACAGTGGGAAAAGGGAAATAGTCTTCCATGATAACCCTCCAGAAGTCCCCACTGCCCTTGGTATGAAATCCAAACTCCTACCAGGCCCATCACGATGCAACCCAGGTGCCCTCTGAACTCATCGCTTACCCTCCCCACTCACTCCCTATCCCCCAACCACAGTGATCAGTCCTGCGCCATTCCCTGCCCCCCGGCCTCTGCACAGGCAGTTCCATAACCTCACCATCTCTTTCTCCTTCTCACCTGTCAAAATCCTCTTCAGCCTGGACCCAGGCCTCACTCCCCTCACCTTTTCCTAGTCCCAGCCTGGCCCATTCTCCTCTCCTCCCCGTCTACCTTCTCCCAGACGATGTGACTGCTGCCCACCATCCCAGAACGTAACAGCAGAGCCAGAGCTCCATCGCCAGTGTGCCTCTCAATCCTCCCTTTCTCTGAACCTCCGTTAGAAAATACTAGGCTTCTGAGCATGCTGCAGCTCTGGGGCTCTAATCATCTGCTCTGCTCTGGGCCCAGACAACGAAAAGCAGGGAAGCCACCGCAGACATGGCCGGGTTGCCACCAAACTTGGCTGTGATCCAAGATGAAAGGCCCAAAGCAACAGAGCTTCCAAATGTTAGGGACAATGACGTGACTGTCCTTCAGTGGGGATGGCCTCCTTCCCACAGCCCCCTTTCCCCACTTTGTCTGCCAGGAACAGACAGGCAGCCCCTAAGAAGGCCCCTATTTGAGGATCCAGAGCAGAGGCTTTTTCCCCACAGCCAGTCAGGACTGGAATCACAGATGATTCACTTAACGGAAGCCACACGCCCATCACAGCACCCAGGGAGCCCTCCCCACCGCTGCAGCTCCCTCCCCTATACACTCCAAGAGGAGCCACCGGGCACTGCTTCCATGAGGAACTGAGCACGCTACCAAGAGGCGAAGTCAAATAATGCAGGCGTAGACCATGGTCCTACAGGAGTCAGCCCCAAGTCCCATCACCCCAGGCCAGACATCCGGGACTATCACGGACTCCTCCCAGCTCTCAAGGCCTCCCTGGGTCCCCCTCAAGGTCACCCAAAGGGACCACTGACAAGGGCCTGCGTGGCTGGACTAAGACGTAAAGAGGACCCCAGCCCAGTTATGGGTCCAGGCTCTGCCTGGGCCCTGCTTTCTAAGCCCACTGGAGAGGCGGGTGTGAGGGGAGGGGGCTGGCACCAGCTGGGCACTGATGTCCAGTCTGCAAACTAGGTTGGGGGATGGGAGCACATACTGGCTCAGGGGAGCAGGGGTGGTCTGGGGAGATGCTATAGCAATGTTCCGATCAGAGGAGAGACCAGGCAAAAGGGCCACTGAGGACTCTTTGGCAGCTGGTCCTCAGGGAGCCCCACCAGGCCTCCAGGGCTTTGTCGATGTCCCAAACCAAAACAAACTCCTGTGGAGTGTGAAGTATGACGCCCCAAACATGGGCATTTACAGGCCCAGCACCATCTCACACTTGGTTGTTAGTACTGTGGGACTTTTCATCACCAAATTACAAATTCCAGGAACACATCAAACACAGAAAATCCCAGAGCGTTCAATAGGGAAGGAAGAGAAGCAGGTGTCTGAGGGGTACCTCTGCAAGATACTGCAGAGGGAGTGAGCATGGGGAGTTTTTGTGTCCGTATCCAGCAATAATCTAGAAGGACAAGGCAATAAAAATTGTAATTAAGTTACTAACATTTATTAAGTACTCACTATGTATAGGCCCTAATCCAAACACTTTATACACATATTATCTCATTTAATTCCATAACCACCCTATAAGGTAGGCACAATTATTATCCCCTGTTTTACAGATAAACAAGCAATGACTCCGAAAAGTTAAATAACTTGGCCCAGGGCACACAGCTAACTAAGATCTGAACCCAGGCAGTCTGACTCCAAGACCACATGCTCTTCAACCACAGTGAAATGCTTCTTAGAATACCTGGATACTTCAAAAGAAAGGGTTTTGAACCAGGATTCAAGGCACCTGGATTCTGGGCCAATTCTGCCCCTAATTTGTCACCCCTACTTATATAATCCTGAACAAATCATCCCAGCTTTCAGGACCTCAGCTGGCCCATGTGTACAATGAGAGGTTGCAGAGAATCAGGAATACAAGTGCTGCATACATGCCTCCCCTCTATTACCATGGCACCCATCAGACATCACTAATCAACCACAACACACTGAGCCCAGGTGAAGACTCACTGATTCTCCACCCTCCCCTCAACCACTATGTATCAACTGGTATTGACAAATAAAATGCATTTGCTTTCCCAGAGTTAGATTGTTTCTAAGGTGTCTTCTGACTCTAAAAATCTAAAACTGTGTTACTGGGGTTCTGAAGACAAAATTTTAATTCTAGCCCCACTCCAACTAGATTTTGTCCTTACGCTTCCATTTTCCTTCTGCAAAATGGACATTATGTTACACGTGGTCAGTTCCACTTTCTCCCCGACCCACAATGGACGACACTCCAAGCCAATGCTTAATCGTAGTTACACGAACTGGATGTGCTGGCCCTCTCTCTCCTCTGTCTCTCTAAGGGAGCCCAATAAAAGGGAGATCTAAGGTCAAAGCCACTGACATAAGAGGATGAAGGGGTACAGGTTCCTTTGTACTAAGCACTGTGCTCCCAGAAATTTCCACTTAAAATACAAATACTCCCCAGAGATGGTAACACAGGAAATTATTATCAGTCACTGACACCTTGGCATAAGTTTCTGTCTGTTTTCCCAGCTTCAGCAGCTAGCTGAGAGCAGAGTTCTCTCTTTGGAATGAGAAAGACTCCAAACATAGGTTCTGTTTCAGAGAAGCCCATCCTAAAAAGAAAGTGCGGGAGGGGGCATTTGGGGAGGGCAGCCACTAGTGGCTGAGAAAGCTTCATGAATAAAACATGCTACACAGCTGCCAAGGCTACTTGCATTTTAATAGGGAACAGTTTGGGGCCAAAAGAATTAATCTCTAATGGTGGAATTACAAGCATCAGCAATGATTTAGGGAGGTATTAAGCAAAGAAAGTTGTTCCAGCATCCCTGAAATCCCATCAAATGAGCTGATGTGAGTGCGCAAGCCCTCAGCAAACAGCAAATATGCTGCAAATTTAAGGGATTAATAATATTATTACTGACAACTTCTGACTCTGCCTGCCAGTGAGCAAGCCTGCCACTACAGAGACAAACCCAGATGCCCACGGGAGCCCAGGACACGCATTCTTCGGTCTGGAAAGCATCCATTTGGGAACCTAGTTGCCAGAAAAACTGAAGAGAACCCTTCCCTCCATCTGCCCCTTAATCACACACACTGAGAAGATGCATAATTAATTTGTTCTCAACAGTTGCTCTGTGGCTAGAAGAGTGAGGGCATTTCTGGAATGGCAATTACAAGCAAAAAAAAAAAAAAAAGAGAGAGAGAGAGAGAAACGTTAGGCCACAAACAGAATAACATATCCATCCAGCCTGTTTCCCTTCCGTTCCCCTCAACCCTGTTCAGGCTACAGGCCTGGGTGTGGGACAGGAGTGGGAAGGAACAAAAAAAAAAATCCTAAAAGATACAGAGAAGGAAGACTCATTCTAAGCTCAGAAGAAGAAAAGGTGCAAAGCTCAGGTACAACGTGAAGATCAACAGGCAGGGTATTTGAGGGACAACTGAATATACCCGGGAAGTTGATGAAGTTAAAGAATTCTTGTTAATTTCATTCATTGTGATGATGACGTCAATACTTATAAAAATGTCAGTTGTTAGAGATGCATGTTGAAATTACAGTTGAAATGCCATGATTTCTATAATTTAAAATTCTTCAGCAAAAAATATAAATAAATAAATGAAAGAATTATGGCAACATATTTTAGATCTAGGTGCCAGGTATAGGGTTCACCTTATTACTCTCTCTACTTTTTAATTATATTTGAAATTTTTTATATGGAGTTGGGTTTTTCGGGGGGGGGTTGTTTTTTGTTTGTTTGCTTGTTTTTTTCAGATTTAAGGCAGATCCCTACCTGCTGTTCCTAATCTTTCACTGTGGCCTAGGAGGCCCTGTGTGCTCAACCCACGCCAGCCTCTCGATTCATTTTGTACCACATGCCCTGTCATCCACTCTAGTCTATCACGCCAGCCTCCTTTTGGGTCCTTGAACAAGCTGTGCTTGTTCCCATCTCAGGACTTTTAGGCTTGTAGCCTCCTCTTCCCAGGGCCAGCTTCACGGACATGTGACCAGTGCAGTCAGACTGCACCCTGCACTCAGAAAGGCTCCACACTTGTGGTTTAATGCGGAAGACAGAATAATACCTCCCTAACAAAGATGTCCACGACCCTAATCCCTGGAACCTGTGAATATGTTACCTTACATGGCAAAGGAGAATTAAGGCTGCAGAAGAAATTGAGGTTGCTGATGAGCTGACCTTGAGACAGATTAGCTCAGGTGATCCAGGTGGGTCCAGTGTAATCACAATGGTTCTTTTAAGTGCAATGGGGGGGACAAGAAGAGAACCAGAGACGTAGCAGCATGAGGACCTGGCCAGACATTGTTGGCTCTGAAGATGGAGAAAAGGTGCTTTGAGCCAAGGAATGCAGGTGGCCAATAAAAGCTAGAAAAGACAAGGAAATGAATTCTCCCCTAGAGCCCCCAGAAGGAATAAAGCCCTGCTGACACATTCATTTTAGTCCAGTGAGAACCATTTTAGACTTCTGACCTCCAGAGCTGTAAAAGAATAAATTTATATTGTTATTAAGCCACTAAGTTCTGTTTTTTTTTTTTTTTTTTGGCTGCGTTGGGTCCTCATTGCTGTGCGCAGGCTTTCCCTAGTTGTGGTGAGCAGGGGCTACTCTTCATTGCGGTGCGCGGGCTTCTCATTGCGGTGGCTTCTCCTGTCGTGGAGCACAGGCTCTAGGGCGCGCGGGCTTCAGCAGTTGTGGTGCGTGGGCTCAGTAGTTGTAGCACACAGGCTTGGCTGCTCTGCAGCATGTGGGATCTTCCCAGGCCAGGGATCGAACCCTTGTCCCCTGCATTAGCAGGTGGATTCTTAATCACTGCACCACCAGGGAAGTCCAGCCACTAAGTTTATAGTAGTTTGTTACAGCAGCAATAGGAAACTAATACAGAGTAGCTGTCTTGAAATTCTTAATTTTATCTTTGAATTTGTGTTTTTCAAGTGAAGCCGAATGGGACTATGGAGCATGCACTGGGGGACTCAGCACACACACAGTCCCACCTCCCCGGTGGGTTCTCAGCTGCCCATTCCTCACCCAAGCCCAGTACCCTGGCCCCATCCAGCCTCCCCACAATTACAGCTGCTCTCCACCCAGCATGGCAAACAGGTCATGTTGGTGGGAGATGTCTACATTCTTCCATTGCCCTTCGTCCCTACTGGGGGCCTGGGTACAGGCATAGGAAGGATCGGGGTCTAGCCTCACCACGACAAGTTCAGCAGGTGACTCAGCAGGACTTCTCACTCATGCCCAGTCCAGAGCCTGAGCACATCCCAGCACAGAGGCTGCAATCCCTTGGGAGCTTCCCATCCACTGCGGGTTGGGGCAGCAGGGCCACAAGAAGGGGAAATTGACTTCCCACCCAGCCACAGCCCTGCATTGTCATTTTGCACTGGGCCCTGTAAATTACATAGCCTGCCCTGCCTCCTCCTCTAACAAAATTCTCCCAGCTCTTCAGTTGCTGGTTTTTTCATCACTTTTCAGTTTCAACTGAAAAACCCCATGTAAGAGAGCTTTTCCAAAGCCCAGCTTCCATCACTCTTTATCCCGTGACCACGTTTTATCTCTTTTAGGGAACTCAGCAAGAGCTGACATTACCTTGTTTACTTACCCCATTGAGTCACTAAAAAGTATTCACTGAGCCCGTTGTGTGCCAAGCACTGTTCCAATACAGCAGCAAGAAAAACAGATCAAGTCTCTGCCCTCCTGGACCAGACACTCTTGTGAGTGCCATCAATTGCTAATGATCTCCTATCCCCTCAAGAATAGACCATTGTACACCCAGCACCTCACACAGTACCTAGCTCATAGTAAGTGCTCAAAAATATTTACTGCACAATTGACTGTATGAATGGTGAGTGGCCCAGGTACTCTGGGCTGTGACCGGGCATAGCACGGAGACATCCCTCTTCATCCTATAGAGTGTGGGGCATGAAGAGCCATCCCAAAAGCAAGAAACTGGAGGGAAGGAGAGGCCTGGAGACAGACTGGGGTGGGAGGGGGCAGTGCCCCAGCTCCCAAACCATGCTGCCTTAAATTAGCTTCACATATGTCCTGCCATTATCTGTCAACAGTTTATTTGTATATTTAAGTGAAGTTATTCTGCTAATTGGACATATGTCTCACGGTTCTACAAGGAAAAGTCTATTAAAAAGTCTTGCTGTAACAGGGAAGAGCTTTGAGGGTAGTTTTATTCAGGAACAGGAAAGGAGCTGAGTGGATTTTAATTTGGTAGAAAATAGCTGCTTGGGGCCAAGACAGTGAGAAGCAGGAAATCAAAATAGGCTATTAGATTACTAGTGTTGTTAACAACCGCCTCCATCACCCTTACAGCTGCAGATTCCTTCCAACAACTTTATTAGTTGTATTATGGCCTTCCATCTACCCCTGCTATTCCAGCGATTCCCATTTTGGAGACGTGGCCACTGAGGCAAGAAAAATGCATCTCGCCCAAGCCAGTATGAGTGTGGCCTCATAGCCCCTACGGCCTCACCTCCCAAGCACATCAAGGTGCGAGAATTTCTGCATCTGAGATGAACAGCCCAAAGGGTTTCAGGAGACGTGGTGGAGGGTCGAGGCGATAGGAGAGCGGTAGAGGAAAATACTGGTTTGTCAACTCTCTGATACAGCAAGTTAATCCATGCCTCGACTGCTGGCCTATAGGAAGCCTAGAAGCTCATCCAGTCCAGGAGACAGAGCCAGGAAGTTGACTGGTTATAGGCACAGGCTCAGGGGCCACCTATCTGGGATTAAATCCAAGACCCTATAGTGGGTTGAATGGTGGCACCCAAAAGATATGCCCATGTCTTATTACCCCCAGAACCTATGATTATAACCTTAATTGGAATAAAGGGTCTTCATAGATTTAATTAAGAATCTTGAGATAAGAACACCCTGGATTGCCCAGATAGGCCCTAAATCCAATGACAAGTGTCCTCAGAAGAAAAGAAAAGAGAAGACAGAGGCAGATATTGGAGTGACGCAGCCACAGGAATGCCTGGAGCCGCCAGAAGCAGCAGGGAAGGATTCTTCCCTAGAACCTCCAGAAGGGGCGTGGCCCTGTCCGCACTTTGTTTTCATTGTTCTGGCCTCTAGAACTGTAAGAGAATAAACTTCTGTTGTCATTGGCCACCTAACTTGTGGCCATTTGTCACAACAATCACAGGAAACTAATATACCTGCTTACTAGCTGTACGCCCTTGGACAAGTCACTTAATCTGTTTGTGCTTCAGTTTATCCATCTGTAAAATAGGGATAACAATGATAGCATCTACCTCGAGGTCATTGTGAAGTTAAAGGAGACAATACAGAGAGAGCTCTCAGCACAGTGCCTGTCCCGTGGTGTTCAGTCAATGTAAACACTTGCTCTTAGCATCAGAAGCCCACCTGGGGAAAAAAAAAAAGAAGCCCACCTGGGGAGCCCATTTTAAAAAATGGGTTCTCCAGGCTTTACCCCAGAATCACTGAAAACAAATTTTAGAGCACAGAGTCTAAGAATCTGTACTTTTAAGGCTCCCCATCTGACAGGTTAGAAACCATCCGTGAGCTCCACAACAGAGTCTCTGCTGTTTCTGGAAAGCTGCCCTTCCAGATACAGATTTCACATCTGTCCTTGGTAACCCAGTCCAGTACTAAAGAACCTTAGGGGTAGGGAAGTCCTAGCTTTTGCCTACTCCTAATCCCCCATCACGCAGCTTCATTCCATTTCCCTGCAGAGGTAGAAAGACCTTGGTCATGGTGAAAGCACCCAGTCCAGGACAAGAAAAGAAAGTGCAGGGAGGTTTTCAGTGGAAAAAGCAATCAGCAGTGAGAAGCCCAGCCATGGTTAGTCTGGGATGGGATCTGAGATGAGCAAAGACAGACTGCAGTTGGGGTTTCTCCAGCTCCTGCCCCATTACGTGCAGGATAAACCCTCAACACAGCACCATCTCTGGGGAGCAGGGCCCTCTGCCTTCCTCTGGCCACTCCACAGAACCAGGTGGCAGGGGCAGTTGGAGAGCAGATCTGCAGCAGCAGAAAGCCAGCTCTGAGTGTCAAGGCAGCCCACGTAGGCAAGGGAGCTGCAGACACTGCAAATGAGGAACTGGCTAATGGTGATAATCGTGCTGATCAGGATGAGAGACGCCCAGCACAGGCAATGGCCTCCCATCACCGGAAACCCAGGGGCTAATTTTGTTGGGGGGTTTTGGGGGTTTTTTTGGTTTTTTCTGATTTTGTTTTGTTTCAGCTGTGGCCTTTGGAAAGGGATCACTACTTCTGAGCAGCAGGAACAAATATCAGCCCATCACATAGCTTCAAGCCCGAAGCAGCCCCAGGAGATAAACAGGGTGAGCTAGGGGAAGAGGAAAGCTAGAAAAAGAGGAGCCAAACCCAGCAGGGGAAAGACCGAGGCAATGGAGGGCGCAACCCAGAGTCTGGCCCAGCATCTGCTACTGATGGTGCAGTCTGTGTTTCTCTAAGTGTGACCTGGCACCAGTGTAAAAAAAAAGAAAAAGTGGTACAAGAAGCAATTTTGGGTGGTACCCAGAACACGTCTTACTTGCATATGCATTAGACCCCAAAAAAGCAAGCTAGTCTATCAAACCTGCAATTTCACAGATATGTTTGCTTAGAACGATACCAAGTAAAGGAAAAAGAGTCAATAAAATGAAAAATATCATACCAATACATAAATAGTTGGGTATAAAGAAGTGCATGGGAGGGGCTTCCCTGGTGGCACAGTGGTTGAGAGTCTGCCTGCCGATGCAGGGGACACGGGTTTGTGCCCCGGTCCGGGAGGATCCCACATGCCGCGGAGCGGCTGGGCCCGTGAGCCATGGCCGCTCGGCCTGCGCGTCCGGAGCCTGTGCTCCACAACGGGAGAGACCACAGCGGTGAGAGGCCGATGTACCGCGAAAAAAAAAAAAGAAGTGTATGGGAATGACAACTGGTTACACAGGAGGAAGACTGGAATCAGAGAAGAAATACCTAGGGGTCTACAATTATATGGGTAAGGTATCTTTTCTGAAATTGAGCAGGGAGTGTAAGGGTGATCACTGAATTATTTTTTATACTTTTTTTTAGGTCTTATATATTTCACATGTTTTTAGAAATATAAAAGGTATGCAGGCATGGCAAAGTGGGTACTGTTATGGGCCATGGTCCATAGGTCACTGAGAAGTCCAGAGCAACCAGGAAGACAGCTTGGCATTTGCGTGGTCTGCCTGGGAACTACAGAGAAGCCACCGCACAGTGGGCCCAATCTCCTGGGCAAGCTCAAGGCACACCACATTTTCCCCCAGGGTCCCCACTAATGGGAGTGGACCCCACCAAGGCTTTCCCCAGCCCACACCAAGGCCCAAGAGCCTCCTGCTGTGTAACTCTCTCTGAATCAGAAAGACTTTGGGGTCAGGGCCACCGCAGCAAGTTGTGTAGGTTTGCAATGCAGTATGCAGAAAGATCTGGGTATGCAGAAAACTGAAAAGGAGGTGCTAGATTCAGTAGCAGACTCTGGTCTCCCTACTCCACAGGCCTGGTCCTTAGATGACCCAACCAGAGCACATTAAATGCAGCTCATGCTCCTGCAGAAATTATCACAAACTCTGAGAAAGCCAGTCACCAAGACAGCAAGGATTCAATTTCCCTCCTCCTCTGTGCAGAATACTCTCAGGCAAATATTCCATGATGACAAACAAAAGCAGTAAAAGGGGATCTGAGGGACAGAATGCATTAAAACTCCCTGAAAAGCGTCCACGCCAGCTTGACAGACACCAAACGTGCAAAAGGAACAGCAACACAATTAGAAAAGGCAACTCCAGGCCTTCTAGGCATGGACCCCCACCCCCCAGGTGGGGTTAGCAGCCCCTCCCACGCAGGGCTCCTGCCCACCACGCACGCCCCACCCACCCCGATCCTCCTGGCTAGGAGTTAGCTGCTGTCAGGGGCCAGAGCTAGAATGAAACCACATTGATCTTCTGCAACTGGAGATTTAACGTCTGGTCCCCCCACTAGACTGTGAGCAACTGGAGGGCAGAGATCGAGTCTTATTTCCCTTTATATCCTCTGAGCCTGAGCCTGACGCAGGACCTGGCACACAGCAGGCTCAGTTAACATTGGTTAAAATAACAGGTGGATGGAAGAATGGTGAACACGTGTCCTGGTTTGGCCAGAATAGTCCCAGGTTTCAGAGAATATTCCTAAAGAGTCAGACGCTGCTACAGTTCCCCTTGCAAAGCAAGAAGAGCTTTAAAATGCTTGCTGAGTTATCACACTCTCACTAAGCTGGGAGTGTGGTTATCCTCAAAACCAGCGGTTGCTCAATAGCTTAAGAGTTGAAACTCCCAAAGCAGTCTACTGATTCCTTTGGAGGGTCTACACTCCCCTCCACTGGGGAGTGCAAAGTCCAAATATTTGTTGAATTAATAACTCTTTGGGTGATGGGTTAAATAAGTAAAGGAATCCCAGGGAGAAGGCTCTATTGCCCTTCTCTCTCTTCCTCTGTGTTTCCCAAGCCCACCCCAGGCAGCATCACAGCCTCAGGGCTTGCACCAGAGGGCGCGGACCATGGGGAGAAGCTGCACAGGCATCTTTGGTTCCACTTTCTATCCAACTTGGTGCTTTCCCCCAGGTTGCAAGTGGATAAAAAGGGAGACAACCAAGTATAAAGTGCAAAGAACATGAGATTGGGCAAGATCTGGATGTCCAAGACCAAGTCTGCGATCTGCCAAGACCTGCAGGGGGCTGGGGGGGTGCCTGAAGAAGTAACACCCTGCTCTGGGCCTCCAGTTCCACATGTGACCATTAGAGGTTTGAGTTAGCTGATGCCAAAGATGTCTTTCCCAAGTTCAATGGAATGATTATAAATAGCCATCACCTTCCCTGAGCTCCTTATTCTGCTCCTCTGACCAATACCCACTGGTCAGAAGTGGAGTCCATTTTCCCCCAAAATACCCTACCACATGCCATAATTCTAAAGGTAGACAGCACATGACTCCTCCCTCTAAATGCAGATTTCAGTAATGCTGAAATTGTCAGCCCCTATTCAAGCCCGAAGCAGCCTGTGTCCCTATCCAAGGTCAGGTGTAAAGGTTAGCAGGATTTAATGGGCACAAAAGGTTCTTACAGCAAATTTAAAGCTACCTCCCCTTCCGAGGGTAAGTGCTGCAGGTAAGCCTCCTTTCACTAAGTTTCAGGCAAGCACGTGGAGGGAGCCCCATCAGAGGTGTAAGGCTCCTGACCTCTCTCTTCCCTCTCCCTCCCTCCCTGTGGGAGGAGGAATCCTCAACCGGATTGGTGAGTTTGGGAGAAGAAACAGCTCACCTCTTCCTCTCTCCTCCCTTTTGGGATCTGCAAACCTGCAGAACACTGGTATTCAGTCCCTCCCTGCCCTAAGAGGCAGGCCCCCATCTGAGAGGCTTGTCCTGCCACGTCTGTGCCTGGGTAGGCAAGTCTATCAAATTCAGGGGTGAAGTTCAACAAGCCCACTTGTTCACAGGCCCAAGACATGTGATCCAGCCAAACATTTACCAGTAATAAAGCTGACATTTTGATCTCTACCTGGCAGAGTCCTGCATCTCCTTGGTTCTGCTTCTTGGGCAAAGAGGAAAAGAGTATTTATATCTTTACCTCCTAAGCCCAAATATTTATTAAGTACCGTAGTAACTAATATAACGCACACATACTGCACACCTGAAGCATCCCAGGAAGCATACCACAGGAGCCCAGTGACCTGCTCCATAAACAAGAAACTGAATTCAGCTAAAGATTCCCAGTCACAGCAACAATCAAGGTCCCCTCCCTATATTAGGACTCCGATTAAGAAAGGAAAAGGCACATGCGATTTCTCTCACTCTCTCACTTTATCCTCTCCACACACATACACGTACACACACACACACACACACACACACATACCACTTTTTTATTCATTGTCTAACTCAAAGCAGAAGCTCAGAAAATATTCAGTAACTGATGACTTTAAGCATTCTCATTCATTAATGGCTTAACAAAACTTTACTCTAGAACTTTCCAGGGCTCCCTACTGTCCATGGTATAAAACTTGGCCTTTAGTCCCTCTGCAACCTACCTCTAATTCTGTTTGCCAGTATAACCCTTCACTCACTCATAACCTAGTCTCCAGTTACACTGAACTACTCTCTGCTTCTTATAGACAATCGCCAAAATTTTACCCATCAACCTCAGCCCAGATCACCTTGTCCCCAATGCTACATGTTTCTATCTTATGCATCTATCCAAACCCAGCTCAAATACCCCCTTAATTCACCTTGAGCCACTCTCTCTGCTCTTGTATGCCTTAGGGGTGTTAACTAATTTGGGCTATACTAGGGTTTAACAAATAAGTGAATATATTGTAGATAATAGGCATTCTCACTGTTGGAGAAATAAGTTACATATAAGGAAAGGGAGAAGGCTATAATGAACTCTGTGAGTTTAGATTGAAATTAGAGGTATCAGCATGAGCTCATGTTTTTTTAATAGACAGATGTGTTTATGCATGAGCTAAGTATACATCCATATATTTCCTAGCTATGTCTCCTGGAAGAGCCTAGAAACAACAGCACCCCAGTAGCAACATGCATCCACATCTTGGTTTCTGAATACCATTCTCCAATAAAAGGAATCAGGGCTCCTTGGAGAAGTGACTGATTCCAGGGATTGGGCAATGAAAATACAAGATGAGCCTGGGGCAACTTGTGGTACCACAAAGTTAAGACAGTGCTGAAAAATGATGGGGCATATCAAAAGAACACAGGAGACAACCTGAAGAAGCTCCCAATGGCCGAAGTCAGAACAATTTGAGTGATAAAAAGAAATAATGATTATTTTGGACTCTAACCCATAGAATAAAATAAATATCCATGAGTTGATACTGATAAAAATAAACAAATAACTGATTGAGAAGGGACAGCTATTTCTTGTAGGATAATTCCAATTAATACATGTAAAAATAAGAAAAATAGAAAATAATTAACTTGTTCATTAAAATGGTAAGGAGCCATCAAGGCAAACTGTGCTTCTAGATCTCCTCTCTGGCTGGTTAAATAACCCACAGTATTTAATTAAGTAAAACTTCTCATCTCTGTTCTTACAAACTTAGCTGGGGCAAAGACCCACTTTACAGTTAGGGAAGTAGAGGTGTTGGGTGACAGACCAGGAGCTCTAGGTCCAAAATGGCTCACATTCTACCCAGCACCATCATTCTATCTCCTCATCCTCCATGGGCCTTGGAATTTCTGAATTTCATTTCTTTCCTTGAGTTACTGGTCCTTCTGTGACCTATCAAAACACTAATTACGCTTCCCCAAGAGTTTATCAGAACTCATTTGGCTGCAAGGAACAGAAAACTGAACTCAAAACATCTTAAACAAAAAGAGAATTTCCTGGCATAAATAACTGAAAAGTCCAGTGGTAGTCTAGCTTAGGACTCAAATATATCTCTCCACAATACTGGCTCCATTCACAGATGGGCTCTCCCCTCGTGGTGGCAAAATGGCTGCCAGCAGCTCTAAGCCAACATCTGATACTCTCAGGTAATCCAGCAGAAAAAACAGTGTCACAGGGGGGACACCCCCAAAAGTCCTGGAGCTGATTTAAGTTCACTGACCAGCACTGGCTTAGATACTCATCCTTGAATCAATCACTAGGGCCAGAGGAATGGACTACACTGATAGCCAAAGTCACATGCCCACCCTGAGGGTGGGGGGAGCTACACTCAAACCTCAAGGCATGTATATGAGATAGGAGTGGTTCCCCAAAGGAAAGTTTAGATGCTGCTCCCTAAAACAAGAATGGCTCCTGTGCTGCAAAATTAACATATGTCCACTACACCTCGACTCCTTGGTCAGAGTCAACTCAGTCCTGCCTCCTCCAGCCCATCGTCTGGACAGCTGTACCAGCAGTGACTTCTTTCTGCTTCAGGCACAGGCAAGTTCACACCCGTCCTTTCTGGGCACCAGGAGTCTCGTTCTCCAAAGCACCTGGGTCCCGTCCCACGCCCTCACTGCCCAGCAAAGTGCCACCGTGCCCCTAGAAAACACACCTTCACGCTGGCTCCCACCCCCTCTCGAAGCAGAGCTGAGTCACTGCGATCCCAGCCGAGCACTAACCTTGAAAGTGCTTCTCGAAGTCACTGCCTGCCAAGCTCCTGGCTCTGGCGCACTCCGGGACCTGGGGACACTGGCTTAACAGGTGAGATAATTATGTTTTACCCGTCACTCACTTCTTTATCAGTCTCACAGACCAGAACAGATAAGTGCTCCGATGCAAGAAAACACTTCTGCGGTATTTACTTGTGCTCTTTAGTGCTGGCCGGCTCTCCCTTCCCAGGCACAACTCCCAGGGACCAGCCTGCACCCTGTTATCTGGTGCCAGTCACCACGCGCTGCTGCTCTCTTGTCAACTGCCAGACTGTACTTTCCTAACTGCATTCCCCCAAGCTTCTCCAGGACCTGCAGCACCACTGCTTTCCAGATGACTTACACATGAAGGGCAACTGTCTTCACGACATCCATCCCCCTGTCTGCTCTGCAGATTCCCCAAGGCAGAGGGCTTGCCCCTGTGCCCTGGCCTGGACCTCTCTGCAAAACGTGGCTCTGGTGGGTTCCAAGGCCCATAGCATTGGTTAGATGGAGAAAAGGGGGTAGGGAAAAGCAGGGGGCATTAGGTCTCAGAGACAAGGACTTTGAGATCTTCCAATACAAACTAACATTTCATTCATTCATTCATTCAACAAACCTTTATTTAGGAGCTACTGTGTCCTGGGTACTGTAGTAGGTGCTGCAGAAGTGAAGATACACAACATAGACCAAGTCTCTTTCCTCATGGAGCATACCTTCTAGTAGACATCTGACTTAGTTTTGATACCTGCTTTATTTACATTTACATTCACAACACACTGTCTCAGATACTATCCATACCTCAGTAAGTGGTATAACTATCTGTAGTCCACAGACCCCAAAAGTTGGAATGACCTTCTCAAAGCCAAGGCACAAACTCAGGTCTTCTGACTACAAACCTTACTCTCTTTCTGGGGCCTCTCCCAAGGCAGGGAGCTAGCAGGGTACAGCCTGGCATTGAGACAGACATTAACTCAACTCAGTCCCAGGCATCACTGCTAGAGATAGGAGATGTAAAAAAGACAGACCCATCCCTGATCTAAAAGAATTTATGGTCTAAAGAGAGAGAAAGACACATAACCAACTATCATCTATGACAGGAATAAAGAACATAGAGTGGTTAAATACAAATACGAAGATCTCTCTGGAAAGATATACAAGAAATAATGATCACCTCCAGGCAGAAAAATTGGGTACCTGAGAAACAGGGATAGGAGGGTCATTTTTTATGTTCAAATATGATATATTTTGAATTGTGTACCATTGAATTTACTTCTCATTAAATGACACTGTGAGGATGCAATCAGCCAAATGCTGAATGTAGGAAATTCCACAGGATAAATGATCTGGTTTCTTCAACAAGCAAATAGCTCCCCCAAAAAGCAGGGAGGGGAAATATTATAGACTTAAAAAGATTTAGGAAACATCAGCCAAACATAATATATGAACCTTGTTTGGATCCAGATTTGAATCAACTTAAAAAAGAAATTTTGGGGACAACATGGAAGGTTTTTTTAAAAATAAATTTATTTATTTATTTTTGGCTGTGTTGGGTCTTTGTTGGTGCCCGCGGGCTTTCTCTAGTTGTGGCGAGCGGGGGCTACTCTTCCTTGCAGTGCACGGGCTTCTCATTGCGGTGGCTTCTCTTGTTGCGGAGCACGAGCTCTAGGCACACAGGCTTCAGCAGTTGTGGCATGCGGGCTCAGTAGTTGTGGCACACGGGCTCTAGAGCACAGGCTCAGTAGTTGTGGCTCACAGGCTCTAGAGCACAGGCTCAGTAGTTGTGGCTTATGGGCTCTAGAGCACAGGCTCAGTAATTGTGGCACACGGGCTTAGTTGCTCCGCGGCATGTGGGATCTTCCTGCACCAGGGCTCGAACCCCCATCCCCTGCATTGGCAGGCGGATTCTTAACCACTGCGCCACCAGGGAAGTCCCAAAAAGGAAGATTTGAATATGGACTAGCTACTAGAGGTTATTAAGGAATTATTATCAATTTTGTTAGGTATGATCATGGTACCGTAGTTAAGGTTTTTTTAAGGTCCTTATCTGCTAGAGATACATTCTGAAGTATTTACAAATGAAATAATATGATGCCAGAGATTTGTTTTTAAATATTTCAGCAAAAAATAATAATAAATAAATAAATGAATAAAGAAGTAAATGAAGGAATGAATAAATAAAGGGAAGAGTAGATGAAACAAGATTGGCAAAAGGTTGATAATTTCTGAAGCTGGATGACAGTTCCATAGGGGCTCATACTACTCTACCCTTATGGATGGTTGAAATTTCCATAATGAAAAGTTTAAATAAAAATTTAAAAATTAATTATTCCAGCCACCTAGGATGACTGAGGAGGTAAGTGTCACAGAGAAAAGGTATTTGAGCTGAGTCCTGAAGGATGACTAGGAATTTTCTAAGGGGCAAAGGGCCTTCCAGGCTGAGTAAAGATACACAGATCTATCACAAACCTCTCTCTGGGAGAACCAAAGTTATATACACTTGACCTCAAACTCAACTTACATCCCACACAAGTGCCCTCTTGCTTAATCCCCCAACTCTCTGGGACATGTAGACATAGCACCAAAATCAACCATCCTGTTCCAAATGAGAACAGAGTGTGTGGTCGGCAGCTCCACTCAGAGACCTACAATAGGCCCCGGCGTAGCCTTCAGAGGACAGGAAGGCAATTAACCTCTCTCAACTGGGTTTTGCCTGACAAGGCAGTTTAGAAGCCAGCTGAGTTATCTCAGGGACAGAGCCTTCATTCCTCCTGAGTCATCCCAGACGCGTGCCCTCCCCAGACATACACACCAGCCTCCCCAGCAGCACCTTATAGATTTATAACCTCAGTACTGGGGGGTCCAGCTTGACGGCAGCTTGGCAGCCCAGCCCATGGGCACTAAAACACGCCCCCTCCTTCCTCCCAAGCCCCCAGCCTCAATCCCTACACTGCCCCCACCCACCTCCAGCTGCACTCAGGAAGCTTGCTGGCTTTGCAGTCACTTCAGGACTTACCCAGGCCTGGTCTAGCTCAGATGGGTCCCACAGGTCCCTTACCTTGGATCGAAGCTGCAAGTATTCCTCTGAACCATAGGGGACACTCCTCAAGGAGGTAAGATAGTCGTAACTGATGGCAGCTGTCTGTGAACCAAGGAAGAGGAAGGCTTAGCACCAGACATCAAATATTACTCCTCTGTCCAAGGCCTGCAGCTGCAGCCCCCTGACACAGGTGGTATGTCTAGAGAAGCAGTCCAACCTCTAAGAGGCCCTGCTCCCAGATTTCGAGCTGGCTGGCTTCTTCCTGTCATTCAAGGCTCTGTACAAATGCTACCCCTGCAGAGACCCTCAATCTAAAGTTACCCCCATCCACCAGGAACTCCCAATTATTTATTATAGCAAACTACCATCCAAAATTACCTTGCTCATTTGTTTCCTTGTATATGGATGGTTTCCACTTCACTAGAAATTAAGCTCTATAAGCTCAGGGGCATGTCCTTCCTGTTCATCATCGTATCCCCTGCACCTTTCACAGTGCCAGGCTACTCTTCATTGCGGTGCACGGGCTTCTCGTGGTGGCTTCTCTTGTTGTGGAGCACGGGCTCTAGGCATATGGGCTTCAGTAGTTGTGGCACGCAGGCTTGGTAGTTGTGGCTTGCAGGCTCTAGAGCGCAGGCTCAGTAGTTGTGGCGCACAGGCTTAGCTGCTTCACGGCATGTGGGATCTTCCCAGACCAGGGCTCGAACCCATGTCCCCCTGCATTGGTAGGCGGATTCTTAACCACTGTGCCACCAGGGAAGCCCTAGATTGTTTTTTTGACCCATTCATGTGAACACTCCTCAGCCAGAAGGTCCTTCAAAGCTGCACCTGTAGGGGCTTCCCTGGTGGCGCAGTGATTGGGAATCTGCCAGCTAATACAGGGGACATGGGTTCGAGCCCTGGTCTGGGAAGATACCACATGCCGCGGAGCAACTAGCCCCGTGAGCCACAACTACTGAGCCTGCGCGTCTGGAGCCTGTGCCCCACAACAAGAGAGGCCATGATAGTGAGAGGCCCGCGCACTGCGATGAAGAGTGGCCCCCTCTCGCCACAACTGGAGAAAGCCCTCGCACAGAAACGAAGACCCAACACAGCAAAAATAAATAAATAAATAAATAAAATTTTAAAATATATACATTAAAAAAAAAAAAAGCTGCACCTGCATGGGACAGTTCGTTTCTACCCTTAAGACATATAAGATAATGCTAGGCCCCAAAAAGGCATTCAGCAAACACTTAGGAATCACTACATATGCCATGGCCTGTTTATCTGTTTGCTAATCTTGAGTCTATGACCCAGTTTACGTTAAAGAGCAGGCACTACATCTGAGCCAGGCTAGGAAGAAGACGGGACAACACTGAGTATTAAGGAAATGATTAGACAACAGCCCAGACAGACTGTGCATCAGAGTGTCTCTACACCGAGGGGAAGAAAGCATGGGCTCATCCTGCAGCAGACAAAGGAGGAAAGAAAGCAGGACGCATGTGGCACTCTACCCACCAATGGAGCAATTATGTAGGGCTGCCTGGAACAGCCACTTTCAGCAGAGTTAAAGAGGATGCAATCACACCAGAACGATGTTCCTGAACCACTGGAGAAAGCCTCTAACAGTCAAATATTCAATTCAGATTCTGTTAGTTTGGAGCTTGGAGGGGATCGGCAAAGTTCTTCGAGGCATAGATACTCAGAGCATGAGCCCTGCATCACGAACCATTCACGAGCTCACTGGAGGCAGCCCAAGTTTTCTGGTAGAATTTACTCAAAGCTGCAAAGCTCTCTTTCCATGTGTTTCCTGAGAAGACCGCCTCCTGAGTCTGTCACTAAAATAAGGTAAGGAGGTTCTGTAAAGGTAAAGGCTTCAGAACAGAGACCCCATGCAATACCACTCTGTTTAACTTCAGGATGCCAGAGGCTGTGTGAACAGGGATACAGGCACACAGGGGTGCACACCCATGCCTGTGCAACTGTGTAGTGGGAGCTTCACACGTGTAAGGGTACATGTGAATCTCCACATATGTGTGACTGGCAGGTACATCTGCTACATGTATGAACACCTGCAAGTAATACTGCAGTTCCTCTGCCCCTCCCAAAAGGTGAAGAACCTACCGTGGCAACTGCTCTGCCCACCCTGACAGCGCCAAAGTCGTTGAGGTCCAAGTACTTGTTGCTGTAGAGGTAGACGCCAGAGGCGGCAAGAGCCATGCTGGTCCACGAAGCAAGCTTGAGAGCCCTCCGGGCCATGTCCCCAGACCCTGAAGAAGGAAAGCAGAGGAAGAGGAGCAGTTAAGAGTTTCCCAGGTGGTCAAATTCAAATCTGGGCTCTGCCACTTAGACTGCATGATCTTCAGTCATTTCCTCAATCTCGCTGCACCTGTGTTTCCTCATTTGTAAAACAGGAGGATACCTACCTCAAAAGCTGTTGGGATAAGATGAGATCGTGTATGTGAAATGCTTAGCACAGTACCCAGCATAAGTCAACTGTCAAAGTCATTCTTCCTTCAACAGTACCAGGCACTGTTCTAGGCACTAGGGAGAGAGCCAAGAAAACAGACAACGTTCTTACAGTCTAGAGGGGATGACAGATCACAAGCAAACAGACATGTATTAGAATAGCAGCAGGTATTCAGTGCTGAGAAGAAGATCAAAGTGGGTAAGAGGAAGGATGACGAATATGTGATGAAGGATGCTGTTTTAGATAAGAGAAGCGAGTGCGTGTTAACGACTCTTACGGAAACTATGACTGGACCACTAAGCACACAAAGGCGTCATTAGCCCCCTGTGCCCAGGTCAGAAGTAACCACAGCCAAGATGGCAGCTGGTCAGAGCAGCCAGGTAAGCCCTCCACATCTGACTGATTTTCAAAATATTTATTTTAATTAGAATAGACAGCCCCTTTTCTAGACTGTAAGCTCCTTGAGGGCAAACACCATGGCTGTTACTACTTGTCCACTCACAGCCCTCCAGGCTGCTTTCTGGTTAGGGGCTCAAGGTCCACCTGCTGATTTGCTCCGTTTCACCAAACTCACACTCCCATTCAGTGGGACCAAGTGGGCTCCCGGCTCCCTTTCCCCACCCTACTTGTACTGCTCAGCGTGCCAGGTGGCTGCACAGACAGTCTTTGGGGCCACTGTAGCCAGTGGGCAGATTCCCCTTCAATTCCTAGGAATTCTATATCAGAATAAAGTCCTTGACCGCAGCTGCAGCTGCCAGTGGAGAAGTCCCACCCAGAAGGGCCACCATCAAGCCACCTGCAGCTGCAAACCCGGCACAAATGCAGCAGGAAAATTTAGGTCATCACCCTGTTTGCTTCTGCCCTGGACTCAGTCTGTGACCATCCCCTCCCTGCTCTGTGCCTCTGTTTCCCCTTTGTATGGAAACAATTGCTCCAAACAGCCTGGTCTGCATTTTCTTTAAAGTCTATCTTGACTCATGCCTCATAATATAGTCACAGATTTTTTTTAAGTATCCACAGGGACATATTTTTCCATTCTTTTACTTTCAACTTACACTTTATACTGTTTCTCTAAATAGCATATAGTTGATTTTGTTTGCATTTAACAGAATCACTTATGTATTTGGATTTAATTTTACCATCTTCTGTGCTTTCTATATTCCTACCTGTTCTGTTTCTTTTTCTCTCCTTTCTTGACTTTTCTGGACCCAGTTCTTTTTATAATCCCATTGTTTTTCCCTTTGCAGTGTTTTTTCCTAGCCAGCATTTCTAAAGTGTGGTCAGAGGAACTCTTAAAAAAAATAAATATCTATCTGGGTGCCATTTCAAAAATGTAGATTTCTACCAGACTCACGGACATAGAAAGCAAGCTTATGATTACCAAAGGGGAAAGTGGGGGAAGGGATAAATTGGGAATGTGAGATTAACAGATACACGCTACTATATATAAAATAGATAAACAACAAGGACCTACTGTAAAGCATAGGGAACTATATTCAATATCTTATAATAACCTATAATGGAAAAGAATGTGAAAAATAATATATATGTATAACTGAATCACTTTGCTATACACCTGAAACACTGTAAATCAACTATACTCCAAAAAAATAATAATAATGATAATGATGTAGTAAAGTAAAAAAAAAAAAAAAAAAAAAAAGTGCAGATTTCTGAAGTTCACCCCTTGGCCCACTGAATCATCAAAGCTGGGGGTAGGACTCAGGAATCTGCATTTTAATAAGAAATATATTGGGTTATTTTTATGCAAAGTTTGAGAACCACTCTTCTAAATATTTCATTTTTAATAAAGAGAGGCTTCACATGTTCAAATTCATCAGTGAAACCATGCCCCCTTCCAAGTTTATCCTACCCACTCACAACCCCAGATGACTGCATTCACCCAACAAGGATGACTGCAGCAATTTTTTTTTTTTTTTTTTTTTGGCTGCATTGGATCTTCCTTGCTGCACGCGGGCTTTCTCTAGTTGCAGTGAGTGGGGGCTTCTCATTGCGGTGGCTTCTCTTGTTGCAGAGCACGGGCTCCAGGCACATGGGTTTCAGTAGTTGTGGCATGTGGGCTCAGCAGTTGTGGCTCGCGGGCTCTAGATCTAAGGCTCAGTAGTTGTGGTGCATGGGTTTAGCTGCTCCGCGACATGTGAGATCTTCCCGGACCAGGGCTTGAACCCGTGTCCCCTGCATCAGCAGATGGATTCTTAACCACTGCGCCACCAAGGAAGTCCCATGCAAGCAATTTTTTTTTTTTTTTTTTTTTTTTTTGCGGTACGCGGGCCTCTCACTGTTGTGGCCTCTCCTGTTGCGGAGCACAGGCTCTGGACGCACAGGCTCAGCGGCCATGGCTCACGGGCCCAGCCGCTCCGCGGCATGTGGGATCTTCCCAGACCGGGGCACGAACCCATGTCCCCTGCATCGGCAGGCGGATTCTCAACCACTGCGCCACCAGGGAAGCCCAGCAAGCAATTATTTTTAAGGGGATAATTTAAGAAACTCATTTCTTTCACTAAAAGCAAATGCTCTGGCCCAACTCCTGGGAGCAGTTCCTAACTCTGCAAGAAAGGGGTTTATAAACAAAAAGAATAAATTAAACCTTGCTTTGCAGTGTCCCCTTTCTTTACATCTTCTTTGTTTTATGAAAACTTCCTTACCCCATCCCTCATTCCTTTCAGATGAGAGAGAGCACAGTGGTTGAGAATGAGCACTCCAGAATCCAGTGGGCCTGAGTTTGAGTCCCGACACCATCACTTACACATTGGGTAAGCAGGGGCAGACTGCTAACTCTCTCTCAATCCCATGACCTTGTCTGTAACATGGGGATGATCATAGCAGTGCCTACTTGATGAGTTGGTGAGGAATAAGGAAATCATGCAAAATGTTTAGCAAGGTGCCACCTACACAGTAAGAACACAGTAGCAATTACTATTGTTAGGGAGCCTTGGACCAAAACCGCCCACCCTGGCCAGGCACGGTAATAACTACTTGCATGAGTTGTCTCACAACAGGAGGTCCCAATAAGGAGCAGGATACTGACAAGCTGCCACCAAAGAAGAATTGGGGAGGGGCCAAGAGAAGGGAGGAGACCCGCGCCCATAATACGTCCTGCCAACCTCCCAGAAACCCTCACGCGGGAAACCACCTTGGCTGAGAGATGCACGTGCCACCAGGAAGGACTCTGAGTCAGACCAAATATGAGCACAAAGATGATTGGCCAGAGACTACCCGGAAGGCTAAAACCCACCCCCACCCCACCCCCCCGCGCCATAAAACGTGAGACCGCGAGCCACGTGGCAGAGCAGTCCTCCTGGGTTCCCTTTCCCTGCTATTCTCCGTTGGAGTGTCCCTTCTCAATAAAGCCCTTTGTTTTGTCAGTCTCCTTGGACAATTTATTTCCGAGTTAGACAAGAGCCCACGCCCGGACCCTAGAAGGGGTCCCCCTCCAGTAACAGTATTACCACCACCGCCATTGTGGTTGTTGTTATTCTGTCTTCACCCAATGCCAGGCTTAGTAAAGGATCTTGTTACTCCCCTATCAACTTCTGCACGCCCCACTTCTAGCATCTTGGCAGTCCCCCACCTAGCCCTACCTTTTCATCTTGCTCTCTACACCCTCAGCCTGTAGTATTTTCTATCGAAAGGGGCAGCACGCTCAATGTCCCCTCCACCTTGTTTCTGCCAAGACACACGTTGCCAGTTGGACCTGGACACAGGCCTTAAATTAGGCTGAGTGCCCTCAACTCCTCACACACCTTCCTCCTTCAAGATCATCAGTTCGAAAAGGTCCATGAGGGGTGATCCAGGGACCTTCCTTGTGGGGTCTGCAGAAAAGCCCACACTAAGAAGGCAGTACAGAGCAACCGGTGGTCAGGAACTCAGCCTCTGGAGCCGGGAAGAGCCTCGGCTCTACTGCTCACCAGCTGTGTGACCGTGAGCAAACCACAACCTCTTAGAGCCTCCATTTACAAAAGAGGCTCTTGATAGTACCTACCTCATAGGGTCATTGTGGGAATTAAATGAGATGCTGCTTTAACAGAATGCCTACCATGCTCAGTAAATGAGACTTCTTCTCCTTATTGTTATTTTAAATTTCATTTCTTCTTCTCTGAAAAGCTGAAGAGCTTATATAGAAGAACTCCTAGCACTCAGGGACCAGAATTCAGCGCAACCTTGTACAATTAATAAAGGAGGTGGGAGAAACCCATCACATCTTGCCTGAACCATTCAACCATTCCCCATTCCAAACACTTCCCCACATCCCAGCCAACCTTCACTCTGCCACACAAGTCATCATCATCCTAACCCACAAGTGCATTCTTAACACTCTTACCTACCCACTCTCTATCAAAAAGTCCAAATTCTCTAGCAAGGCATTCAAGGCCCACCCCATTCTCATCCCAACCCACCTTTCCAGCTTCATCTCCCAAAATATCCCCCCACACGCAATCCCGCATTATCCCTCTATGAAGTTTTGTCAGCCAATCAGAGTTCCTTGCTCCTTCCTCTCTGGTCTCATTGTACACTGATTTTACCTCTAATAATCTGGCCCTATATCTGCCTCTTCCACTAAATGCAAAGGGCAGAATTCACTAATAAATAATAAGTGAGTAAATAAGTCTGCTAAAAAAAAAAAAAAAAGAGACTGAATGAATGAATGAGAGAGTGAAACTTTCTCCAGTCTATTCTCAACATGGAAACAAGTCAAACTCTGCATTCCTCTGCTCTAAACTCTCCAATGGCTCCCACCTCACTCAAGGTGAGGCAGGAGGGAAGGGGACAGGGCACAACCTTTAAAAGAATGACACAGGGCTTCCCTGGTGGCACAGTGGTTGAGAGTCCGCCTGCCGATGCAGGGGACACGGGTTCGTGACCCGGTCCGGGAAGATCCCACATGCCGCGGAGCGGCTGGGCCCGTGAGCCATGGCCGCTGAGCCTGCGCGTCCGGAGTCTGTGCTCCGCAATGGGAAAGGCCACAACAGAGACAGGCCCGTGTACTGCAAAAAAAAAAAAAGAATGACACAGCCATTGAGGATATGACATCAACTAGTTAGAACCAATTAGGCCCAAGATGGCAGAAGATTCGACTTCCAGTGGACCTCGAGCCTCATCATATGCTCATTGTGATACATTAGCTACATGACACACCCAAAGGCGCCATGACAGTTCAGAAACTGATCACAAACGGCCAAAAAGTGGGTGATGATCTAATTCCTGGAAATCCCCCCCTTCCCCGAAATGACTGGAATAATCCTCCCACTTACTGGCCTATGAAATTACTCAGCCCATAAAAACTAACCACCCCATATTTCAGGGTCTCTCGCCTTCTGAGACGGCCCACAATCTGTCTATGGAGTGTGTATCTCACTAAATAAACCTGCTTTCCCACTTAGTTCTCAGGCCAGAGCCCCCTTGCCTGCCTGCTTATATTCCTCACAAGTGTCCTATATTAATGAATCTACTTCTTGCCTATCACTTTGCTTCTCACTGAATTCCTTCTGCACTGAGACATAAAGAACCTGAGCTTCAGTAAGTCCTGACACCAGGTGAGTGACTTTAATTAAAAGACAGTGGGTTCGAGTCCCAGCCCGTGGGTTCGAGTCCCAATAGGAGTTTTGGCTGGATTCGAATCCCATCTGAGGTGCAATTGGGTTCGAGTCCCAATCTGAGGTATGTGGTTTCAAAGGAGCCAAGGCCTTGGCGTGACCTGAGAGGGCCTTCTTGATCTGACTCCCCAGTTCCCTCCAGGGTTTCAGGCCATTCCACTGTCTCCCCTTGCTCACTTCACCCCAAAGGCACCAGCCTCCCTGCTATTCCTCCAACACGCCAGGCACATTCCAGCCTCAGTGCTTTTGCACTTGCTATTCTCTCTGCCTAGAATAGGGCTCAGCGAACTTTTTCTGTAAAGGACCATATAGAAATATTTTTGGCTTTGCAGGCTATAACATCTCTGTTAGAACTACTCAACTCCGGCATTGTAGTGCAAAGCAAAAGACAGCCATAGACACTATGTAAAGTAACGGGTGTGGTCAGATTTGGCCTGCAGGCTATGGTTGGCCATAACCTTGCTTAGCACATGGAATAGGGGCTCCAAAAGTATTTACTGAATGAATGAATGAATGAATGAATGGGTAAACGATACCCTATGAGACCCGTACAGAGTCAGTAACAACACAGATTCCCAGGTGAGAATCACAAACTGGAGCTGCCAATTCGACAGCCATCCTCCTCCAGTCACCCCCAACATCCCTCCCAGACTTCCCTCCCCGAACCCCATCCTCCTCAGGTTGCACCATCCTCCAGGCCTGTCCCTCTAGGTAATGAGGCCACCCCAGCCTTAAGCCCACCTCTGAGTGGGGTAGCAGCAGCAAAGCAGACACAACTCCCAAGACCCAGTCTTCATGCAAACGTCCTCAGTAATAAAAGAGGTGGAAATTGAAAAACATAAAATAGATGATATAGGAGTCAAACTGTGTCTAAATAGACTGGAGCTGGAGTTTTCCATAAGGTGTCAGTGAGTGTTTAACATGTAAATGAGTTGCTTTCCTCGGGGTAGCAATTTTAAAAGACCCTGTCAGCCGTGAAATATGTCTGTCAATGAAAAACACCTTTCATTATTAAATCTTTTGCTAATGAATCCCCTGCCCTGTTCTGTTTACTTGCGTTTTTTGACTTTCACCTGAGTTGTTTCTCATAACAGCACATCCTTTTTTTTTTTGGTTGGGGGTGGGAGGGGGAGGTGCCTGGGGCCACTGGACCCTAAAACCCAACCATTAGATAATAATATTAGCAATAACTGATCTTTACACAGCCCTTTGCACTCATTATCTCATTAGTTATTCCACACAACCCAGTGAGGTGAGATAGATATTACTACCATCCCCAGGTATGAATGAGGAAACCAAGGAGCAGAGAGGGTGAGTGATTTGCCCCAGGTGGCTCAGCTGGTAAATGGCAGAGTAGACCTTCAGCCCTTTCTCTTTATGGCACGTGACCTTCCTGACAGGGACTCGCAGACCTCCAATCCCCAACATTCTTAACCCCATTCTCAAGTAACTGCATCAGTCACTCTGATTTCTGACCCTCTACCACCCCCAAACAGTGCCAGGCACAGGGAAGACACTGCTTCGCACCCTGGAAGTCAACAGCATGTCACACATCAACCAAAGCACCTCACTAGAAACCACCAATTCCAGGCTATAAACATTCAGGAGAGCTGTGTTATTGTCAAATCAAGGATGAGCATGGAATCCATCTCGCTGGACCACAGGAAACATACTAGCAAGCATTGAGACAAGGCAAGAGGAGAGTCTGGGAAGTTCTACAAATTAAAAGTTGATGGTCAAATGAAATTCCACCCTCTGTGCAGAACTAAATAGGGAACCAAGCACTTACTGTTCACAGGGCTAGGCCTTTTCAGCTACTATCCACCTGCTGCCTCCTCCCCAGGCCACATTACAGGACAGTGAGCCTAGAATCACCGCTCCCTGTTTGCTGCACAGGTGAGAATGGCCACAGAGGAAAGAATTTAGGGCTCCAATCCCATTAATCCCATAAAGTGACCACAGCTCCTCCTCCCATTTCCTAGAGAGACCGTTAGACAAACGAGCAGTATTTCTTTTGGTCTGCTCCCAAGACTGGAAAAGACCCAATAATACATTTGGAGACAGTGATCTGGTTTTCAGGGAAAATTGGTTACTGATGTAGATAAAAAGCAACCAAGTTGGATGATACCATCATGTTTCATATCAATGCTGAGGGATCATCTAGTTGACCTGAGCAGGTTTATAGCCTGCCCTGCCCTGCCCTGTAGATAGGAATGTAATCCAAATGTAATCACTCTCTTTCCTAGTGTTTGATGCCCAGAAGGTGATTCAATCAATATTGATTAAAGGAATCCCCAACTGATGCCGAAGTCCCAGAGTAGACAGGAAAAATAAATCTCATCCAGGCAAGGAATAGAATTCTCCACTTACTTCATCCAGAGATAGGGGGACTCAGGGAGAACAGTGGAAAACCAAGCACAAAGCGTGAGTAGCAGGTAAGAGGAGAAGAGTGAGTGAGATTGTAAGCAGAAATGTACGGTGCCAAGTGCTTAAACATCTCATGTAACTCTCACAACTACATCCTGGGGTGCATCCTATTACAGCTTCATTCTACAGATCAGGAAGCTGAGTTTTAGAAAAGGTAAAAAACTTGGCTGGGAAGCTAAGTGATGCAGCCAGAACTTGAATACAGGTGTGTTTGCTCCAGCCAAGAGAGCGCAAGGCGGACGAGAACAGGGCTTGCTGGGCCCTGAGGTGGGTCCCTGAAGTGCCTCTGATGTAGATAGCTAAACTGAGATGGCTTATTCAGTGAGTTGGGGCGGGGGGGGCAATGCATGAACCAAGCACTATTCTTGTCTTATAGGTCCCTTGTGTGACAAGAAAATAAGTGTATATCAGAAAGGGAAAAAATGTAAACTCTCCCAGCAGAGGTCAAAGTTTACATCCTGAGGGCTGCTGAGAAATGGCCAAAGATACAATATGACGTAACCCAGGAAAATTGACACAAGTGTAGACTACATGAAAATCTGTATATAATGTGGGGGAAGAAACAGTGAACAAAGTAATATGTACATGCTTACTAACGCTACCGAAGTTAAACTGGCAAGAGAGAACAGAAAGGCCCAGGACCAGGAGTGACGAGTTGGTGCTTTAAGTTCACAGGAATTTTTCCTACAAAACAGTGATACTCCAAAGTATGTTCCCAGACCAGCAGCATCCGTATATCCTAGGAGCATGTTAGAAATGCAAATGCTTGCTCCCCACCCCAGACCTACTGAATCAGAAACTTGGGGGATGGGGTCCAGGTTTCTGTGTTGTAACAAGCCCTCCAGGTGATTCTGATGCACGCTAAAGTTTGAGAACTACTGCTTAAAGAAAACGTGTGAAGGCACAGATAAAGTCTAATTCACTTTCAACTCCGCAAATATTTCCTGAGCAGCCACTAAGTGCTAAGGATCATGGAGGTGATCAATAAGTACTTGTTGAATCGAATGACTTCATAGTTAGTAGAAAGGAAATGCCACTTAACCTGGGGAGAGAGCTGTACTAGGCGTCTTCTATAGGCTGCTCTCCATACAGCGCTGTCATCAGCACACGTTTACTGTGCGATCCGGAAGCTCAGGGCCCCACCAAGCGCTATAGATACGGCGCGCTCCGGGGTCGCGCAGGCCCCTGCGGAGGGCAAGGATACCTGCGCGCCCCTGCTCTGATCCAGCCTGCGCTCCAGCCCCGGACACCTGCGCCTAGGAGCCCACAGACCACCAAGGCTGAGGAGGTCTGGGTGAACCACCTGCTGCCTCCCTCCAGCTCCAGCTCTACCTACACGCAGGACTGCGCCACGCTTCCGCCCAATGGTGAGCCAGGCTGGAGAGTCGCGGCAGAGGTGATGGGGCACTGCCAGTCACCCGAGTCACGTGGCCGCGCGCGCCGGGCCCCGGATGATAAGGTCACCGGCCCAGGGTTCCCTCCCGGCTGGAGGCCCCAGCAGAGGCGGGCGCCGGGCGCGTCCATACTGGCTTACCCGCGCCCCGCGGCCCTGGCAGCCCGGGCTTTGCGCGGGCCTCCGAGGAGCTGCCCCTACTCACCCCGTGGGAAACAGAGACGCGGCGCCCGGCTTCCAGCAGCAGCCTGGTGGCGGGAGTTTGCGGGGAACTTTGCTTGCCGCCACCTCCGGATTGCTCTTAGTGAAGCCGGGGCGCCGCGCGGCCTGCCGGGAGTTGTAGTTCTTGGTTCCCTAAGCCGCGGGGACAAGGGCCAAAGAACAGCCGCGGTCGCCCTGGACCGCTCCACCTAGGGAGGCAGAGGGGTCACAGACACTTGACCTGTCAGATAGCCTGTTTCTTTGCCTGCGCTGCGGCCAGGATCCTTCCTGAAAACTTATTTTCAAGAAGCTATCCAAATTGGTCATAGATTTATGTTCAGTAGGAGGATGGAGTCGTGGGTTTGTGTATTACAACAGGCAAAGAAGAATTTTACTGACAGTTGCTGAATAGTAAGAAAGTGCTGATCGATCTTAGTCATTTTATCCCCCATTCATTCATTGACCTCTATTTACTGAATGTTTGTTTATAAGATGTACTTTGAAGACAATCATCAGACCTTCATTCCTTCTACAAACATCTCTTGAGCTACTTCGTGGGGGAACAGAGATGGGGTGGAAGATTGATCTATCAATTCAATGCAATTCTAATAAATTTTCCAACAGGATTTTCTCTGGACGTTTACAAGCTAAGCTAAAATTTACATGGAAAAACAAAGGACAAAGCATAGCCTAAACACTCTTGAAGAAGAGTAACATGTTTCAAGGACTTATCCTTACATATATCAACATTTATTATGAAGCTATAAAAATTAAGACTATGGGATATTAGTATAGGGATAGGCAGAGAGGGAAAATAAAACAGCCTAGAGAGCCCAAAAACAATCCAGGCACACGTGGAATCTTGATATATGACAGAGCTGGCATATGAGCTGAACCAACTGGTTCTCTGTTGGGCCCCTAACACAAAAAGTTAATTCCAAATAGATTAAAGAATTTTAAAAGAAAAAGTAAAATCAGAACTTTTAAAGGAAAATTTCCTACTATCTCAGGGAAGGGTTTATTAAATGACATCAGAAAAACGGTATGGAAAACTTTGATAAATTTGGATTACGTTAAAGTTAAGAACTTCCTCATCAAAAGGCATGAAGAAAGATACAAGCCACTAACTGGGAGAAGACACTTGCAGTACAGGGCTACAGTACAGAGCTAGCAGTATTATAGAGTTGCATAATACAGCTGCTACCATCTCGAGTTTGCAATGTATAAGTGTTAAGATAAAAACAAAGGAATAATTTCTGGGCTTCCCTGGTGGTGCAGCAGTTAAGAATCCAGCTGCCAATGCAGGGGATACAGGTTCGAGTCCTGGTCCAGGAAGATCCCATGTGCCGCGGAGCAACTAAAAGCCCATGCACCACAACTACTGAGCCCACGTGCCACAACTACTGAAGCCCATGCACCTAGAGCCCATGCTCTACAACAAGAGAAGCCACTGCAATGAGAAGCCCGAGCACCGCAGGGAAGAGTAGCCCCCACTCGCCACAACTAGAGAAAGCCCGTGCACAGCAATGAAGACCCAATGCAGCCAAAAATAAATAAATTAATTTAATTAATTTTTTTTAAAAAGGAATAATTTCCAAATGGTGTGATTTGTGTTAGAATAGAGGTATGAACAAAGTGGTATAGGAACATAAAGAAGGGAGCATTAATTTTGCCCGGGAGATTTTGAAATGCTTTGTAAACACAGACATGACTTACAGGCTGAGAATCCAAGGTTGAACAGGGGCTCCCTGGGAGAAGGGTGTTGGGGAGCAGACCAGGCATAGGAAAGTTCATATAAAAAAGCATAAAGATGAAGAATACAGTAAAAGGCATAAAGACATTTAAATTAAAATGGAAATTTTTAAACCACAGAGAGAGAAAATATATTAAAAACTTAATACGGTTACTCTAATTGGACATTAACTTTAACTATGAAATTGTTACCAGCAGGCTAGCAGCTAACCCTGAAGAATGGGAATGGGGGAGGTGGGTCTGGAGTACTTTCAGTTTATACTGTACCCTTTTGTAATATTTGAATTTTTTACAGTGAATGTATGTATAACTTTTTTAATTAAAATTTAATTGTTTAAATTATTTTTAATTTAGCAGGTTTCCAGTTCAACATGCTATGTTTAATATACCCATTTAAATCCATGCCTGCCTAAAATCCCATGAAAATGACAGGAAAGGAATAAAAAAGGCATAAACCCCAAAAGGAACAAGAAAGGAGACAACAGCAGATAGAAAAAATTTAAAAATATATGTGGGAAACTCCAAAGCAGATAGGCGAGTGAGGAGCTTTTAAACAAGCTAGTGCCTGAGTCCCAGCCCCAGAAATTCTGATTTTGGAGTCTGGGCCTCTGTAATTCTTAGAAAGTTGCCTTGGTGATTTTAATGGGCAGTTTAGTGGAAAGGCTCTGTCAAGAAGGCAGTTCATATAGTGAAAAGTGGGTAGATTGAGAGCAGAGTTCTAGCCCCCGCAGAATCACCTGGAAAGCTTTAACAATCCTCCTGGGACACACCCTGGAGCTCTTGAGTCCATTTTCCAGGGACAGAACCCAGATAGAAGGATTTTGCAGAGCTCCCCAGAGGATTTCCATGCACAGCCAAGGTTAAACACCACTGATTCACAGAATCTTGTTTGAACTGTGTGACTTAAAGCAAGTTTTCTCACTTAGCAGAGCTTTCATTTTCATCTTAATAAAATGGTGGTTTCCTTCTTGATAAAAGATATGAACTATCATCTGTCCCACTTACCTCAGAGGTTCTTGTGAGGATCAAGTGAGATGGTGTTTGTGCTTTGGAAACTGAATAGTGCTGTACAGATGTGTCCCATCACACTTAGAAGAAAATACAAACTCTTTACCCAACCCTCCCTTCTGCCCATGGCTGTTACCACTCCCTCTGTCTCCAGCCTTTGTTTCCCACCCATCTCCCCAGCTCACACCACTCTAGTCACACCAGCTTCCTTTTTGTTCCTCAACCTGCCAATCTGCCTGCTCCCTTGAGGCCCTTACACCTGCAGTTCCCCCAAAGGTCTGCTCTGTCACAGCAATCTGTTCTCTCTTTCATCATCACCCCTCCAGAGAGGCCATCCCTGATCACCCTTATCCAACCACCACCACCCCTCCACATTCCCTGAGACACATTCTATCCCTTACACTGCTTTATTTATTAAAGTACTCATCAATTCTAAAAATTATATCATTCATTTGTTTAAGATGGCTTTTATCTGTCTCCCCCACTAGAATATAAGCTCCACGAGAGCATGGATTTAGATCCGTGGTGCCTAGAACAGTGCCTGCCACACAGTAGGTGCTAAGGATATAACGGTGAATAAAATGGAAAAGGTCCCTCACAGAGTGTCATTTACCTGAGGTGGAGAAAGAGGAGACAGACAATAGACATGCAAAGAAATAACAGGATAGTTGCATGATGTAATAAACTCTGTGAAGGAAGGAAGCAGGGGGGTATGGTAAAGAGTAACTGGACAGAGGCCATTGATTGCGTCTTTGGAGAGAGTAGTCACACAAGGCCTCTTTGAGGAAGGTGCACCCGAATGGATGAGGACATCAGCCCTGGGGAAGATGAGGAAGCAGTTTCCAAGCAGGGGGAACAGCAAGCCCAGGGGTAGGAAAGAGCTCGGTAGGTTTGAGGAACAGGAAGGAACCCAGTGTGACTGAGCAGAGAGAATAGTGTAAGAGGAAGTAGGAGAAGCAGGCAGGGGCCTTTGGAGAGCTCATCAGTTTGGATTTTAGTCCAAGTGCACTAGGAAGCCACTGAAGGGTTTTAAATTGAGAGGGGACATGACCAGCGAAGCTAAACAGAAAATGCACTGAGCAACCAAAGCCATTAAGGAAAGCAACTAACTCATTCCAGAACCTGCCAGGGTCCCGGTTACATTTCTGGGACAGCAAGGCCTGGGTTTGGTACATTGAGTATTTAGAATGCTGTCCAAGAGAGGTTTTCATTCAGGGTGCTGTGTGGCTTGTCCCAGAGGTGGACCATCTGGGAGAAAGCATCACACAGCCAACCAGAGGAAAAGCAAGAGAAACCAAAGTACAAAATTCTTCCTTAAGGCAACAAGAAAAAAGCA
Source organism: Aethalodelphis obliquidens (assembly GCF_003676395.1). Lineage (NCBI taxonomy): Eukaryota > Metazoa > Chordata > Mammalia > Artiodactyla > Delphinidae > Aethalodelphis > Aethalodelphis obliquidens. The sequence continues at coordinate 3,629,259 of NW_020837965.1, read as the reverse complement.
CGGCAGAGGAAGTAATAAGGGAACTGTGTTCTAGGCAGGGGGAGAAGGCTTAGGGCCTGTGGTAAAGGAAGCAGGAAAGCTGCATTGGCTCCCAGCAGCATCCCAAAGGGGAGCAATGCCCCACAGGAGTCCATCCACAGAAGCAGCAGCAGAAGGAAGCATGGGCTAGAGGCCCGAAGCTGGTGTTAGCACCTGCCCAGGACAGAATGTTCCAGTAGGACAAAGGAAGTCAACTCAGACCCAGGGCCAGAAGGTCAGGATCCAGCTACCCCAGAGGGCAGTTTAGCATTTGCCAGAGGATTGGCGGCCCAATCCATGTGCCAATCCATGTACATCTGTGTAGTAGAGTGGAAGGGCAGAAACCTGCTTGGCCTGCCCCATGAGGTGGTCAGACGGGCCTGGACTTGATGGAAGCCTAAAGGGATTTTTTTTTAGTATCTGGGAGGAAGTAAATCAAGATGAGTAATCTGGAATTAATTTCCAACCTGGGGGCTGGAGTGATATTGAGAACAAGGATTTCTTATCTGCCTCTGACTGACTGAGAAATCCCACAAAAGGCACATCACCCAGGCCCTTCAGGCTTTTTTTGTTTTCCAAATTTATTGAAATCTAATTGACATACCCTTCAATTTTCTTATCTGTCATAAGGGAAAAGAAAAATTCCTTGTGAAAAATAGCTGATATATCTCAGTAAAAAAAACATATAAATTCTTAACCAGAATTGCAAATCTATTTATTGGAATATATACACATATATATTTCCCATATATATTTATATATCTGAATAAATATTATATATACATATATATGCTATCATTTATCAAGCACTCATTGCCAGATGCTAGTCTAAGTGCTTGAAGTATGTACGTTTTCTCATATAATCCTCATGCTATATGAGATATATATCACTATTATCCCCATTTTATAGTTGAACAAAGTGAGGAACAGAGAGTTAAGCAACTTGTCCAAGGTCATGCCGAAGGGCAGAGCTGGGCTTCCAACCCATGAGTCTAACTCCAGAGCCCACACTCTGGAATGGGCAGCCCACTATGATCACAGATGTATTTAGAGAGGGAATCATTTGAGGCAAACGTCTGGGGCCAAAGTAAAATACACCCTGAGGTCTTTGAGCAGTTTTAACAGGAAATAGGCAAGCTGGCTCAGCAGTAATCCTTTATTACCAACGATTAATTGACCACAGTTCTCAAATTGAGAGGCATGATGGACTGGGAGCTAGGGAGCTGGGTTCCAGTCCTGCCTATGCTACTAATTAGCAGCTGACCTTGGACCTGTCATTTTACATCCCTGGGATTCAGGATCCTCTTTTGTAAAGTAAAGGAATTCTATGGGCAGAACTCTAAGGACTCTTCCATCGTTCACATTCCACGATTCTTTCGGTCTGTAAGCACTGTCCTACCCCTAGAGACTGACACGGAGGGCAGGCTTGAGTAAGCCCCTTTGCTGAATATCCTCTGTATCCTCCCCGAGGTCAACTCTCCACCCTTCTCTGCCCTGCTCCATGCCCAGGAGGCTGACCAGTACAGGCTGCATCCCTGAGACTCCCCTGCCCTCTGTCTTCTAGTTGAGCTTGGCCAGTGGTAAGCGTGAGTAGGAGGCAGGGAGGCCAAAGAAGAGAGAGACCCCGATGTCTGCACACACACAGAGCCCCCTTCCGCATGTGCTCCCAGCCTTCCTGTCTGTGTTCTGGCAGTGGCTGGGTTCCTTTCCTGCCACAGCTCCCGTTGGAGCACCTCTGCCCTAGCCCCAGCTCCCACTGGGCTATAGGAGCACCACTCCCACACCACACCCCTTTAGACTTAGGGATGACGATGACTTCCTGCTCTGCTGGTGCCCAGCTGCTTCCCCTTAACGTCCCACACCTCCTCTAAGCAGTCCATCCGTTCAGTGCTCTGGATTTAAACCTTGAATGTGCCATCTCTTTCCCGTAGAACCCTGACTGCTGCAGCCCCTGGGAGTGGGGTGGCTTTCTTCCTTGTCATTGCCACCATCTCTCCATGTGTCATAAATCAACACAGGAATCCCAGACCTCCTTTCAGAGTCCTACAGGCATCCTCACCAAGTCAGAGGGCCTAGAAATAGGCACTTTCAGGGTGAGGGGGCAGGATTCCCCAATTCTCCTATGGTGGTGGGAGCATCAGTACCAATGTTCTATTCGCCAAAGTCTATAAAAAACTCTTGGGCTCTTTTGAGAGAGGTGACATGGAGTCAGACAGACCTGCATTGGAATCCGGGCTCAGACTCACTGGGTTTGAACCCTGGCTCAGCTACTTACAGGCTGTGAGAACTTCCTGTGCCTTAGAATCCTCATCTGTAAATTGAGGAAAATAACATTTGCCTCTCAGCCTTGCTGCAAGGATTGAATATGATAATCTATGCAAAGGTTTTGTACAATGCCTGGCACATTCTAAATAGATGCTCAGTAAATGTTAATTCCCTTTCTCTATGAGGTAACTAGGACGAAGAGAGGAGAAGCCATGAAAACAATTAGATGGGTTAAAGTGGCTTCTTGAGAAATACCATACCAACTCCTTCAGTTCTCCAGTGGGATAGCCAGGGCCTGATATGGCAATGGACCAAGGCAGGGGAAGGAAAAAAAAAAAGAACAACTCATCAGAAACCAGGCTTTTGTCAAAAAAAAAAAAAAAAAAAACCAACTGCAGCAAGCAATTAGGGAACAATAGCTAAATACTTTCTATAATTAGAGAGAGAAAGCATCGCAAGTGATCAGAGTGCCTTTGTCTGCACTGACCCTCTTCACCCAAAGAATATCTTGGCTCACATGATATGGAGACGGGGGATCTTTGTGGTTTTTTTAGTTTTCTTGAGAAATTTAATCTCACACCACCCTTCTGTTGCCAAGAAAGGAGGACAGCAGAGCCAGCGAGGACCCTCTCATCAGAAAGAAAGGCAATTGGAAATATGACTCATGTCTAGGACTAATTCAATCCTGAAAGAGGAGATGATCTTACAGCTTTGCCTGGGAGTTCCTGACACCCTGGCCCTACGCTGCTCGTGGGGCAGGTGGGTGGGTTGGAATTTCTGTAGGAAGAGGAGACGGATGGGTTTTGACATCCACCTAGCCTGCTCCTTTTGCTAAAATCTGGGGGGCAGCAAGTCCTTACTATTTTTTTTAATATTTATTTATTTATTTATTTGGCCATGCCAGGTCTTAGTTGTGACATGCAGTATCTAGTTCCCTGACCAGGGATCAAACCTGGGCCCCCTGCATTGGGAACTTGGAGTCTTAACCACTGGACTACCAGGGAAGTCCCGGGGTGCACAATTCTTCTTTTTTATTTATTTATTTAATTAATTTATTTTTGGTTACGTTGGGTTCTCGTTGCTTCGCACGGGCTTTCTCTAGTTGCAGCGAGCAGGGGCTACTCTTCGTTGCGGTGCGGGGGCTTCTCATTGCGGGGGCTTCTCTTGCTGCAGAGCACGGGCTCTAGGCACGTGGGCTTCAGTAGCTGTGGCACACAGTCTCAGTAGTTGTGGTTCACAGGCTTAGTTGCTCCGCAGCATGTGGGATCTTTCCAGACCAGGGCTCAAACCCGTGTCCCCAGCATTGGCAGGCGGATTCTTAACCACAGCGCTACCAGGGAAGTCCAAATCCTTACTTTTTTAACAATGGATATTCCAGACAAAAGCAAAGGAGAGGGTATTTCCACAAACATTCGTGCTAGAGAATTGAGCTCTTGGTCTTGACAGAAGGACCAAGCTGGCTTCCGCAGCCAGAATCTCTATGCCTCCCCAAGCACTGCTATTCTCCCAAGCCCCCAGGTTCTAACCCAAGTCATCCTTTTTCCTTCATTCTTCTCAACCCCTCTTCACGAACTCAGCCTCTTGACACTTCCTTCTATAACCCTTCCCATCTTTCTCTTCCTCCCCATTCCTATCACCACAAACATTGTCAAGCTCCCCGCACATTCCATGACTAGACTTCCACAGACTTCCGTCCAGTACCCCTTCCTCCAGACTCCTCCCCATCAAAGACTTTCCACAAAACACCACCTAAGGCACTGCATTCACAGTGCCATTCTGTATACCCAGACTTTCTAAACTATGGTACAAGTGCCCCTGGTGGTAGATAATTTTAGGTGATGTGGTACACACAGTTAGTGTTCTGCCCAGGTCCCCTTGAGCAGGCCAGTGTGCCCATCACTCAGCTGCCGTGAATGTTGGCTGCTAACAGCTCACAGCTGCCTCAATCTCCAGAAAATTGATGGGCTGAAGGGAGCTGCCTCACCATGAAATGTCTGGAAGGTTACATCCTCACACATTCCTACATCATGTTTTCAAGAAGATATCCTGTTTCTTGAATGATGGGGTGCGACAAACCGTTTCTTTGGCAGAAAACCAGGTCAGTCTAGGAAAATCTAGGACACCTGCAATTCCAGTCTGTGAGAGGCCATGGAGACCTAGTTGTTAGGTTAGGGAAGGTATTTTGTGATCAAAAGATTGGAAAGGTGTGCTTGGGCTGGAGATGAGTAGAGCCTGATGGTGCCTGGTTTAAGGTTACAATATAGCTTTGCTAAAGTGACAAAACAATAGGGGCCTCCTGCAGAGAGCTCTTTCCTGCCGAAAGCTGCTTGTAATCCCCACTTGTCAGAACGTCATTCCATTTCTATGGGATTATGGGTGAAGGTCTGTCTTCTTTTTCTTCTTCATGCTAACATAGGGCGCCATATTCTCAGAGTGGAAGATGTTGACATGCGTCTGTAGCCTCTCTTGGCTGACAATTTTAGTTGCCTGCTTACTTACATATGTGGGCAGAACAAGCTACAATGATTTTGATGCCCACAAAGATATAGATTATTATGAGCAACAGTGTTAATCCCATTCTTTTAAGGCCAGTTCTTGGAATTGTGCTATAGCCATAGATTCAGTACTGCTCAAGGTGGAGCCGCTTAAGTCACGGCTGCAGTCTGGTCATCCCTCTGGTGGCAGTTATAGTATCTGTAAAACAACTCAGATGCTGAAAGATTCTGTGACTCTATTGTCCTGATCATTAACTGCTTGAGCCTGCTCTTTTGTGACACAGGGAGGCCTGGGAGACTTCAGTTTTTCTACAAAGAAGAGGCAGGGGACATGGAGGGGCCTTTGTACTTGGAGGGGCCCTGCAGGATTCTGCTCAGTTCCATGAGATATATCAACCAATCACAAGGGATAAAACTTACTTGGATCTCAATTCAGGTAAGCAAAACTGTGTGTGTGTGTGTGTGTGTGTGTGTGTGTGTAAAGCAAAACCAAGAACACATTAAAACAACATGTAAAGCCTAATTTTAAGACAATCAGGGAAATTCAAACACTGGATATTTGATGATATCAAGGAATTATTTTTTTTAATTTAGGCGTGACAATGGTACTGTGGTTGTGGTTTTTAAACAGGGGTCTATCTTTTAGAGAAACATAATGAAAGTTTTACAAATGAAATATAATGTTTGAGATTTGCATCCAAATAATCCGGGGGAGGGAATAGGAAAGGGTATGATAGGCAAGATTGGCCCTGTGTTGAAAATTGTTAAAGTCGGTGGTGTATTCATCAGTTTCATTTTTCTGTGCTATTTTTTAATATCTTTGAAATTTTCATCAATAATATATTCTGGAAGTTCACAGCTGAAACTTGAAACTTTCAGAAAAGTAGAAGAAGAGAACTTATATTATCCATAATCTCCCCCTGCAGAGATAATCACTACTATCATTTTACAGTATATTCTTCTTGACTTTTAAATAATATATAAAATAGAAATCCTGCTGTGAATATTGTTTTGTGATCTGCTTCTTTCACTTAAGGTAGCATTTTTTCTTGCCATTAAAAACTCTAAAACCTTATTCTTAATAGCTGCAATAGTGTTTTAGTTCCTAACATTTATTTAATGAAAGCTCTATTTTTACTGCTAAAAATTACTCTGCTATAAACATCCTTGAAAATCTTTCTTTGGGGGCAGCACTTATTTTTTTTTTTTTTTTAGCACTTATTTTTAAAAAGTAGAATCCGTGTTTAAAAGACAATAAACATTTTCAGGTATTTAATACATACTACCAAACTACTCTCCAGGAAGGTTATCCACTTAATGTCCTACAAATAGTGAGGTAGAATTCCCCTTTGCCCCAAATCTTACTCTTCTGGAAGAATTTAATTTTCCCTATTTAATAAAAAATTCTAAGTCAAAAGAGCAATTGATAAGTGTATTGGAGCCAGACCTTTGAATCCTATTAACTGTGTGACATGGAGAGAGTTACTTAACATCTGTGGTCCTGGGAAAAGAACAGCACTGGGAGGTCATACCCATTAAATAAGGTCATAAATGTAATGGTATATTATCTGTAAATTCCTAGCCACCATGCCTGGCTTGGCAGATGTTAGCTATAACTATCATCATTATCATTATTATTGTTATTACATACTACCTTCCTATAGAATAAAATTCATATTTTTGTAACAGCTGTTTTCCTTTTCATGAAGAGGCCTTTTTACTTGTTCCTGCATTCAAGTCTGTATTTAAGGTAGCTTATGGATGAGTTAGGATGCCTTTGGTTGCATCCAAAAAAAAAGCCCAAGTTAAGCCAATAGAGCTGCAGCACCCAGAGGTACGAAGGATTCAGAAGATGTGGTCTGACTGTCCTCAATGATTCCCTTGGTTCTGCCCATCTCTGACTGTTGTTTTCAACCCCATACTGATGTCGCTAGAACAAGGCAGCTGTCAAATAAAAGAGATACAACTTTATCTACATGCTTCTTTGTTCCCTTCCGGCTGGAAAAAGAAAAAAACCCTGCCCCCTACCCTCCAGTTAGATCTTGAGATGTATACTGATTGAGAAAACTGTTTCTGTTTTATTTAGTTTTCAGTTTGTGTGTGTGTGTGTGTGTGTGTAACTTGATAAGCAGATTCTCAAGGTAAAGGGCCAAGATGTAACGCACTATTGAATAGAAGAACAAGCTGAGAGGACTTGCTGAAACAGGAACAGAATAAGGATCCCCCAAGCAGACCTACACATATGGTTACTTGTTACCTGACAGAGGCAGCCTGCAGAGCAGTGAGAAAAGAACAGATTTTTTAATAAATGGTGCTGATAAAATTGAGTATCCACGTAGAAAAATATTGAAATTGCACTTGTATCTCACCTCATACACAATAGTCAATTCCAGGTGGAATTGACCTAAGTATAAAAGGGAAAACTATAAAGCTTTTACAAGATAGTACAGGAAAGCATATTAAAGACCTTGAGGGCTTCTCTGGTGGCGCAGTGGTTGAGAGTCCGCCTGCCGATGCAGGGGACACGGCTTCGTGCCCCGGTCCAGGAGGATCCCACATGCCGCGTAGCGGCTAGGCCCCGTGAGCCACGGCCGCTGAGCCTGCGCGTCCGGAGCCTGTGCTCCGCAATGGAGAGGCCACAACAGTGAGAGGCCCGCGTATTGCAAAAAAAAAAAAACAAAAAAACAAAAAAAAAAAACCAGACCTTGAGACAGGGAAGAATTTCTTAAACAAGACACGAAAAGCACTACCATTATAGAAAAGATTCATATATTCGCTTACTTAGGAATTAAAATTTTCTATTCATCAAAAGATACCATTGTTAGAGCAAAAAGACAAGCAGAGTAATAGAAAATACTTGCAATACTACAAAACAGACTCACAGACATAGAGCACAGACTTATTGTTGCCAAGGAGGTGGCGGGGGTGAGGGGATTGAGAGTTTGGGGTCAGCAGATGCAAACTATTATATAGAGAATGGAAAAACAGCAAGGTCCTACTGTATAGCACTGGGAACTAGATTCAGTATCCTGTTATATACCAAAATGGAAAAGAATATGTAAAAGAATGTAAATATATGTATAACTGAATCATTTTGCTGTACAGCAAAAATTAACACAACATTGTAAATCAACTATACTTCAATAAAATAAATTTTTAAAAAATACTTGCAATAGACAAAGCACTAGTTTCCAAACCACGTGAAGAATTCTCACAAATCGATGAGAAAAAAACTTATCAACCAGTTAGAAATGGACAAGAAACTTGAGCAGGCTCTTCATAAAAGAGTAAATCAAAGACACTCCCCTCATCAGTAAGCATGGAAATGCAAATTAAAATCAATGCCATCGTTACATACCAGATGTAAAATTTTACATGATGAGTATATCAAGTGTTGGAGGTGGGAATGTAAACTGAATCAGCAACTTTGGAAAAGAGTTTGGCATTATCTGGAAATAGGAAGATCCACATACCCTGTGACTCAGCAATCTACTCCTAAGTGTGTACCGAAAGAAACTGATGGGCAAATACCCAAAGTTGCACTATTCATTAATTACACCAAATTGGAAGCAGCTCAAATGTTCGTCAACAGGAGAGCAAAGTCTTGGACGAGCTTGCCATTACCCTCTCTAATAAAAATTAATTAATTAATAATAGCTAATCTTTTTATGAGGTATGGTTGAATAACAGCTAATCTCATTGGGCACTTAACACGTGCTAAATACTGTTCTAGGGTTTTAATATATAAATAATCATTAAAAATACTAATACAGAATTTACTATGTGCCAGGTACTGTTCTAAATAGGTTTCATATATTTAGTTATTTTATCTTCACACTTAACCTATGAAGGAGTCCCTGTAAGCAGCTATTGGCAGGAAAAAGCTCTTTGCAGGAAAGAGCTCTCTGCAGGAGGCACCCTTTTGTCTTGTCACTAACCTTAAGTCAGGCGCCCCCATGCTCTACTCATCTCTGGCGCTAGCACACCTTTCAAATCTTCTAATCACACAATACCTTGCCTAAATTGTCGGTTCTTTCCGTAGATCAAGGAAGTAGAAATGAAGAATAAGTAATTAACAGATGACCAGATCTCTTCCCCAGCTTCCCCTTCAGTAATCTAACGAATACACTGTGTGAACAAGATAGCATCTAAAGAAAGATTACCAGGAGTCGACAAGCCTGCACACAAGCCTGCACACAGTGGGAGATGGCTATGAGTCCAGTCCCCTATCTCAGTGATTAACTGAGATTACTTCCCCTTTTCCCTTTAAAAACTTTCATGGCCGAGCAGACTCTTCGGAGGTGGTTTTAACGTGGGACACTGAGTCCACCATTTCCGCAGATTGCTGGCATTCTGATTAAAAGCACCTTTCCTTTCTACCAACATTTGTCTCTCTCTCTCTCTCGAGTATTGATTTTTCCAGCGGCGAGCAGCTGGACCTGATTCAGTAACAATGCAATTATTATCCTCATTTTTCAAATGAGGAAATTGAGGTCAAGAAGTTAACTAATTTGCTCAAGATCACACAACCGTTAGTGGTAAAGTTGGGAGTCTGCTTCCTGGAGCATAACTAGAAAAGGGTCTAAAGCAGAACCTTAAGAAAAGCCAGCAGATAAGGAGTTAATGCGTAAAGAGAGGCTAAGGAATCTTTTTCCAAGATAAGGGGAGAGAGACAAAAGTCTCTTGTGGCTTCTATTTATCTCAGAGGGAGTGTGAAGAAACCTGGAGCAGAGATTTGTTTTAGTATCAGCTTTACTGAGATATAATTCCACATGCCATAAAATTCACCGTCTCAAAGTGTACAATTCAGGGACTTCCCTGGTGGTCCAGTGGTAAAGAATCTGCCTTCCAATGCAGGGGACGCAGGTTCGATCCCTGGTCAGGCAACTAAGATCCCACACGGCGTGGGGCAACTGAGCCCGCCTGCCACAAACTACAGAGCCCAGGCGCTCTGGACCCCACGTGCCAAAACTACAGAGAGGCCCTTGCCACAACAAAGAACCCACATGCCGCAACAATAAAAAAACATCCCGCATGCCACAACTAAGACCTGACACAGCCAAAAAATAAAAATAAAAAAATCTGCGAGCAAAATAAAGTAAGACTAATATAGCTATTTAAAAAGAAGTGTACAATTCAGTGGGCTTTATTATATTAACAGAGTTGCACAACCATCACCACTATCTAATGTTAGGACTTTTTTAAGACTCCAAAAAGAAACCTGTACCAGTAGCAGTCACTTCTCCTTCCCAGTCTCCCCCTCCTGTCCTCCCACCCTGGCCCTAAGCCCCCGGCAACCGCTAATCTACATTCTATACGATAGGCCTATTCTGGACATTTTATATACGTAGAATCATATAATATCCAGTCTTTTGTGGCTGGCTTCTTTCATTTAGCATAATGTTTTCAAGATTCATGTATGATGTATCACCTCTGGGTACTTCATTCCTTCTTATTGCTGAAGAATATTCTATTGTATGAATATATATAACACATTTTGTTTACCCACTCATCAGTTGATGGACATTTGGGTTGTTTCCACATTTTGGCTATTATGAATAATGTTGCTATGAACACTGTGTACAAGTTTCAATGTGAACATATATTTTCATTTCTCTTGGGTATACACCTAGGAGCAGAATTTCTGGGTCATGTGGTAACTCTGTGTTTAGCATTTTGAGGAACTGCCGGACTGTATTCCAAAGCGACTGCATCATTTTACACTCCCACCAACAATGTATGAGAGTTTCAATTTCTCTACATCCTCTCTGGTACTTGTTGTCTGCCTTTTTTGATTATAGCCATCCTCGTGGGTGTGGAGTGGTATCTTATCATGGTTTGGAGCAAATTTATCTTTTTTTTTTTGACCACACTGCATGGCTTACAGGGTCTCAGTTCTCAGTGCCCTGACCAGGGACTGAACCCAGGCCACGGTGGTGAAAGCCCCGAATCCTAACCACTAGGCCACCAGGGAACTCCCTGGAGCAAATTTCTTGACTATAGGTTGAACTTCACCTTGAATATTCTCTTCCATCCTCAGCTTTCACCCAGCCTTTGCCATGTCTCTCAGACCCCTCCTAAGAATGGGCTCCCAATGCCCTCAAAAAAAAAAAAAAAATTCTCAGTCTACCCACTATGAGTAACAGTATTTTTCCTATGGGCTGAGGCTGAGCCTGACCCTGTCCCTGACCATTCAGACAGGCTTCCATTCTCATGTTGAAAGGAGCTAGATTCCTCCTCTCTCCACTTTTCTGGATTCTCCCAGAAATACTCTCACCTCACCTCTGGAGGCTTCTCTTTACTGCCCTGGGAGGAATTTAACTTGCTTTTGTCAGGAACAGCATTTAGGGTGGTTATTTTGTAAGGGGATATAAATTCTACCTGCCACACGAACTAAGATCCTGCATGCACACGGCGTGGCCAAAAAATAAGAAAAGAAAACAGTGCACAACTGCAACCGTGAATGGCCACTGACCCCCTCAGATACAATAGGGAGTGGCGGGGACTGTGGCCCACATTCCCACATTGGCAAACTGCCTCCTAGATGATTGCTGCCATGTGAGAATATAGGCCCAGTATTGCCATCTCTACTAGGTTTCCAAAGTTGGAAATACAGATATTTATTAAAATCTCCCAATTTTTAAATGTCTGCAACTAATTCAAAAGTTTTGAAGCATGTGTGGACCAACAGAACACTTCTGAAGGCCAGATTCAGTCCACAAGCCCCAGATCTACTAACCCCCTGGTCTTTAGGACTCAGACTGTGCAGTATTTAACTCCAAGTCCCCCCAGATTAGCACAGGGTCTGGTACAGAGAAAGCACTTGATAGGTTTTTGAAGGAAAACACCTGATATTCATTTAGTACTCACTGGACCAAGCACTTACGCACTGTATTATCTCATAGCATCCTCAAAGCTTTATGAGGTAGGTAGACTTGCTAAAGGTTATAGAACTAGGAAGCAAGGGTGGCAGGACTCGAACTCAGGTCTGTCTGACTCCAAATTTTTAGAAAGGTACCCTCTTCCACTCGGGTGCCAGTATGGAACAGTGGTTAAGACCATATTTGGGGGGTTTAAGTCACTTTGCAGATTTGTCACTTTCCATTTGTCGCCGTGGGCAACTTACATAACATCTCTAAGCCTCCATTTCCCAATCTGTAAAATGGGGATAAATAAGAGTTAACTACTCATAGGGTTGTTGTAAGAGTTAAATGAAATAAATAGACACAGAGGAGCTCATCAACACACAATAACTATTCTTATTGCCCCCGTATTTTCCCCCTTAGGGTTACTAAATCATAGCCATCCACGCCCACATCAGCTCCTTAGTACACAAACAGGCATATTTTAGTGGGATATCTTGTTACAAGACAAGAGAAAAGACAAGGAAGTAATGTAAGGAGTCACTTCAGGTATCAGATGGCTGCCTTCTGAGCCAGAAGCACACTTGATAGGAATGAAAACGATCAAAATAAATGACAGTGCTCAGGGCAAGGGGCAAATTGTTCCCCTGCCAGGCTGTTCAATAGCAAAAGGAATAGTTATCTTGGGTCTAAAGCTTCATCCCCACTGGAGCCTTGTGTTTCAAATCCCCTTGAGGTTAGAGCCAACTTTCAAAAAGAATAATTAAATCTGGAAAGAAATGGGGTCAGCAGGTCTCGCAGTGCTTTCAATCAGGAAGTCTCAGAGCTGGAGGAGGGAAGTAGCTGCCAGCAAAGCTGCTTTCCTCCATCTCAACCCAAAGAACTGCTCATGCCCAGGAAGAAGACATAGGAGCCCATCTCACCACATACAAGTTGACCTTAACTTTGGCATCTACAGTCAAAAAATTGATTCTATTCATAAATAGAATGTGATTATTGGCCATTCACATATTTTCTTTGAAGAAATGTCTACTTAAATCCTTTGCCCATTCTTTTTTTTTTTTTTTTTTTTTTTTTTTTTTTGTGGTATGCGGGCCTCTCACTGTCGTGGTCTCTCCCACTGTGGAGCACAGGCTCCAGACATGAACGCTCAGCGGCCATGGCTCAGGGGCCCAGCCGCTCCACGGCACGTGGGATCTTCCCGGACCGGGGCACGAACCCGCGTCCCCTACATCAGCAAGCAGACTCCCAACCACTGCACCACCAGGGAAGCCCTGCCCATTCTTTTAATTGGGTTATTTGTCTTTTTGTTGTTGACTTGTAAGAGTTCCTCTGACTACAAGTTCCTTATCAGATATATGATTTGCAAATATTTTCTCCCATTCTGTAGGTTGTCTTTTTACTTTCATGATGGTGTCCTTTGAAGCATAAAAGTTTTTAATTTTCATGAAGCCCAATTTGTCTATCGTTTTCTTTTGTTGTTCAGGTTTATCGGCTGATAGTAGACTACATGATAGAATTTTTACTAATTTTCTTAGGAGTACTAATGACAATGTGGTTACAAAGAGAATGCCCTTATTTTTAGGAGATGCATGCTGAAGGGTTTGGGAATGAAATGTGTGCCACTTTATGACATTGACATTTTGAAGATTCCAGGCCAGTTGTCCTGTAAAATGTCTCATATTCTGGATTTTTCTGATTGTTTCCTCATGCTATTTAACCAATTCCTCTATCTCCTGAATTTCTTGTGAGGTCAAAGTTAGGTCTAGCTTGATCAGGTAATTTAGGAACATCCTGTCAGAAGCACCTAATATCAAATTGTCCCTTGATCCAGATTTCTCCACTATAAAGGTACATTTTTTCTTTTGCAGTTAATAAGTAATCTGTGAGTCTAGCCTTTTAAACTGTGCTTCAGTACAAATCAGTACTTTGATTTAAAAAAATTTTTTTAAGATTGTGAAGGCATATGAAAGGCTTCTAAAAAGGTAGGACAGTGCTACTTTTCACCAGGGAATGAATATAAATAAATAAAGCAGCCATAACTAAAGCATAATGGCATCAGAGCATAAAATACTGGCATTGCAATAAATAAAAACATGCATCATACAGGAGAATAGAATGTTAGTTCGAAGGTACCCTAGAAATAAAATTGAGTTTAACTGCCTCACTTTACAAATGCAAAACCTGATGCTCAAGAAGGTTAATAAATGTTGTTAAGGCCAATTAAATTAAGTCCAGAAAATAATAATAATTTTTTGAGTACTTACTCTATCCTGGACATTATTCCAGCACTTTAAGTGATTAAATTAATTAATGAGTTCATTTATTTATCCCAACAGCTTTATGAGAATAGATTATAATTACTTTCCCCATTTTTTTGGCCAGCAAGAAATTTAGGCAGAAGTTAAGTGACTTGCCCTAATTCCCTAGTAAATTAGGGAGCTGGGACGGGAACCCAGGAAAGCTGACTCTAGAATCTGTGTGTTTAAGAGCTCCACGCTTCTACCTCACAAGTTATGTCGCTGTGGCTATGGGGCCACAGCTAGTTAGGAATCAAAGTAGGCCCTCTGAGAATGAATTCCTCCCGCTATCTGGAATACCAAGAGTGGAGTCAGCTGATTGTTCCTCGTAATCTGGAGCATCACCAATTCTAGCCTACACTGGGCAGTCTATTATGAGCAGGCAGCCGCTACTTACCTGTGATAATAAGGGAAGAATGCTACAAGGATGATCCAGCACAGCTGAACACAAGCCCCCTCCCCACAAAACTGAATAAAGTACTTGGCCTTGGGGTATAATATCGTGTTATTTTTTCAGTAGATTTGCCTTCATAATTATGTTTTACTAACATTGCTATTAAAATCAGTCGCTATTCTCTATACACCCCATGGACAGCAAGGGACCACAAATGGTAGAAATGCTTCACATGGATATGCCTCTGTGAAAAATGAGACTGGACTGTAAAAGCTCTTCTCCACCCCTTTCTTTCAATCCTACATCCCAGATCTTGGTCTATATCTTACTGATCTCCCATGTTAATTATTTTAACCTTTTCCTCTGTGGGCTCCTTGGTCTCTCATCACCATAGAAACCCATTCTGCCTTAAGAATTGTCTTCCTTGCCAGTTTCTTTGACCCAGGCCCTTTGTTTATGTCCTCCTTCAGCTCCAAGTCACCTGCTGAATTAAATCTAAGCTTCTTGATCTTGGCTTTGAGACCTTTCTCTAATTTGCCCCTTTTTTATTCTCTTTTTAGAAATAATACATTTCTGGAGCAGAGGTTAAAGCAGATCACTGTCAGCCAAAATATTAACAGAAATAACTAATATATTTACACAGTACTTTAGATTTGAGTAAAACATATTCACCATTACCTCAATTAAGCCTCACAATCACTCTATGATATATACATAAAGCAGGTAACAAGATCAGCATTTTAAGTTTGATAAAACTGGGGGCCAAAGAAGTTAAGTGTCTTGACCATGATAACACAGCCTACCAGTGAAGCTATAGCTTGAATTTATATCTTCAGACTCCCAGATCATGCTTGGTACATCATACAATACAATCAATAACCCTGCATTTACCAAAATATTTTTTGTCTTTTGGCTTATATCCTGTGGCAGGCAGAATTCTAAGATCTCTCCCATGATCCTCTCCCCACACCCAGCTCTGTGTACATGCCCTGGGGCTGTGAATATGATGAGATATCAGTCCCCTGATTGTGTTATGTTTATAAGGCAAAGTTGATTTTAAAATAAGGAGATTATCTGGGTGAGCCTGACCTAATCTATGAGTCCTATAAAAGCAAAGACTTTTCTCTGGTTGATAGCAGAGGAGAAAGTCAGAGAGATGTGCTCCATCTGGCCTGGAAGAAAGCCAACAGCCATGATGTGAACTAACCACAGGGGTCATGTGGGAAGGACCTGAGAGTGGCGTGTAGGAGGTGAGGGTGATCCTCACCAATAGCCCACAACAAAACAGGGACCTCAGTCCTACAACTGCAACAACTAGAATGAGCCTGGAAATGGATTTTTCGCCAGAGCCTCAGCCTGATGAGAATTCAGTCCAGTCAACATTTGATTTCAGCTTTATGATACCCTCAGCAGAGAGCCCATTCATGCTGTGCCAGCGTTCTGACCTACAGAAATGTGAGTTCATAAATGGGTGTTGTTTCAAGCCACTAAGTTTGTGATAATTTGTTATACAGCAATAGTAAACAAATACGTCTAATATTCCCTTACTCTTCTTAAAAAAAACAAAAACACGTTTTCTGAAACCACTTCTATGGGCCTAGGAACCCAAGATGTGTTCTGAACCACAGCAAGTGTAGAGTAAACATTGCTGATGCAGAATGAGGCTAAGTAGGCCCTTCTAACAGTATGGTAGTAAGAACTGGACCAGGAATTTTAAAAATTTTATTTTTTTAAGTGTCTTACAGTAAAACTGACTTCTTGGGTGTACAGTTCTATGAATTTTAGCACATGTATAGTTGCATGTAACCACCATCACAGCCAGGATACAGAACAATTCCATAACCCCCCAAAATTGCCTTGTAGAGGGTCATATCTTTCCCCTACCCCTCATCCCTGGCAACCACTGATCTGTTCTCTGTCACTATAGTTTTATCTTTTCAAGAATGTCATAAATAAAATCGCATAACATGTAATCTTTTGAGAATGGCTTATTTCATTCATCATAATGCCTTTGAGATTCATTTAAGTTGTTGTATGTATCAGTAGTCCCTAAAATGGCATATTTTTAAACCTCTTTCTGTAGAAGTTTAAAAACTAGAGAAAAGTACCAACAATCAAAGGATGTTGACACTAGAAGGGATGTGTGATATTACCTGAGCCTATGCTGTCCTTTAAAAGATGAGGAATCTGAAATCCAGTGAGGATTGAGGACTTCCCAAAATTGTATGGCCACAAGTGAATGGTGAGAGAGATTCAATCTCCCTTGCAGTCACATAACCCATCAAAATCTATAAAGTGTGGTAAATGTTAAGACTGGGGGAAGTTCAACAGAGAAATTAAAACCTTTACAGACAAGCAAAAGCTAAGAGAATTCAGCACCACCAAACCAGCTTTACAACAAATGCTAAAGGAACTTCTCTAGGCAGGAAACACAAGAGAAGGAAAAGCACTACAATAACAAACCCAAAACAATTAAAAAATGGTAATAGGAACATACATATCGATAACTACCTTAAATGTAAATGGATTAAATGCTCCAACTAAAAGACATAGACTGGTGGAATGGATACAAAGACAAGACCCATATATATGCTGTCTACAAGAGACCCACTTCAGACCTAGGGACACATACAGACTGAAAGTGAGGGGATAGAGAAAGATATTCTATGCAAATGGAAATCAAAAGAGAGCTGGAGTAGCAATTGTCATATCAGACAAAATAGACTTTAAAATAAAGACTATGACAAGAGACAAAGAAGGACACTACATAATGATCAAGGGATCAATCCAAGAAGAAGATATAACAATTGTAAATATTTATGCACCCAACATAGGAGCACTTCAATATATAAGGCAAATGTTAACAGCCATAAAAGGGAAAATTGACAGTAACACAATTATAGTTGGGGACTTTAACACCCCACTTTCACCAATGGACAGATCATCCAAAATGAAAATAAATAAGGAAACACAAGCTTTACATGATACATTAAACAAGATGGACTTAATTGATATTTATAGGACATTCCATCCAAAAACAACAAAATACACTTTCTTCTCAAGTGCTCATGGATCATTCTCCAGGATAGATCATATCTTGGGCCACAAATCAAGCCTTGGTAAATTTAAGAAAATTGAAATCGTATCAAGTATCTTTTCTGACCACAACGCTATGACACTAGATATCCATTACAGGAAAAAACCTGTAAAAAATACAAACACACGGAGGCTAAACAATACACTACTTAATAACCAAGAGATCACTGAAGAAATAACAGAGGAAATCAAAAAATACCTAGAAACAAATGACAATGAAAACATGACGACCCAAAACCTATGGGATGCAGCAAAAGCAGTTCTAAGAGGGAAGTTTATAGCAATACAATCCTACCTCAAGAAACAAGAAACATCTCAAATAAACAACCTAACCTTACACCTAAAGCAATTAGAGAAAGAAGAACAAAAAAACCCCAAAGTGAGCAGAAGGAAAGAAATCATAAAGATCAGACCAGAAATAAATGAAAAAGAAATGAGGGAAACAATAGCAAAGATCAATAAAACTAAAAGCTGGTTCTCTGAGAAGATAAACAAAACTGATAAACCACTAGCCAGCCTCATCAAGATAAAAAGGGAGAAGACTCAAATCAATAGAATTAGAAATGAAAAAGAAGAAGTAACAACTGACACTGCAGAAATACTAAGGATCATGAGAGATTACTACAAGCAACTCTATGCCAATAAAATGGACAACCTGCAAAAATGGACAACTTCTTAGAAAAGCAAAACCTTCTGAGACTGAACCAGGAAGAAATAGAAAATATAAGCAGACCAATCACAAGCACTGCAATTGAGACTGTGATTAAAAATCTTCCAATAAACAAAAGCCCACGACCAGATGGCTTCACAGGCAAATTCAATCAAACATTTAGAGAAGAGCTAACACCTATCCTTCTCAAAGTCCTCCAAAATATAGCAGAGGGAGGAATGCTCCCAAACTCAGTCTACGAGGCCACCATCACCCTGATACCAAAACCAGACAAAGATGTCACAAGAAAAGAAAACTACAGGCCAATATCATTGATGAACATAGATGCAAAAGTCCTCAAACAAAATACTAGCAAACAGAATCCCACAGCACATTAAAGGGATCATACACCATGATCAAGTGGGGTTTATCCCAGGAATGCAAGGATTCTTCAATATACGCAAATCAATCAATGTGATACACCATATTAACAAACTGAAGGAGAAAAACCATATGATCATCTCAATAAATGCAGAAAAAGCTTTTGACAAAATTCAACACCCATTTATGATAAAAACCCTGCAGAAAGTAGGCATAGAGGGAACTTACCTCAACATAATAAAAGCCATATATGACAAAACCACAGCCAACATCGTTCTCAATGGTGAAAAACTGAAACCATTTCCATTAAGATCAGAACAAGACAAGGTTGTCCACTCTCACCACTATTATTCAACATAATTTTGGAAGTTTTAGCCACAACAATCAGAGAAGAAAAAGAAATAAAAGGAATCCAAATCAGAAAAGAAGAAATAAAGCTGTCACTGTTTGCAGATGACATGATACTATACGTAGGGAATCCTAAAGATGCTACCAGAAAACTACTAGAGTTAATTAACGAATTTGGTAAAGTAGCAGGACACAAAATTAATGCACAGAAATCTCTTGCATTCCTATACACTAATGATGAAAAATCTGAAAGAGAAATTAAGGAAACACTCCCATTTACCAATGCAACAAAAAGAATAAAATACCTAGGAATAAACCTACCTGAGGAGACAAAAGACCTTTATGCAGAAAACTATAAGACACTGATGAAAGAAATTAAAGATGATACGAACAGATGGAGAGATATACCGTGTTCTTGGATTGGAAGAATCAACATTGTGTAAATGACTATACTACCCAAAGCAATCTACAGATTCAGTGCAATCCCTATCAAAATACCAATGGCATTTTTCACAGAACTAGAACAAAATATTCCACAATTTGTGGAATATTGGAAACACAAAAGATCCTGAATAGCCAAAGCCATCTTGAGAAAGAAAAACATAGCTGGAGGAATCAGGCTCTCAGATTTCAGACTATGCTACAAAACTACAGTAATCAAGATAGTATGGTACTGGCACAAAAACAGAAATATAGATCAATGGAACAGGATAGAAAGCCCAGAGATAAACCCACACACATATGGTCACCTTATTTTTGATAAATGAGGCAAAAATATACAATGGAGAAAAGACAGTCTCTTCAATAAGTGGTGCTGGGAAAACTGGAAAGCTACATGTAAAACAATGAAATTAGAACACTCCTTAACACCATACACAAAAATAAACTCAAAATGGATTAAAGACCTAAATGTAAGGCCAGACATTATCAAACTCTTAGAGGAAAACATAGGCAGAACACTCTATGACATAAATCACAGCAAGATCCTTTTTGACCCACCTCTTAGAGAAATGGAAATAAAAACAAAGATAAACAAATGGGACCTAATGAAACTTCAAAGCTTTTGCACAGCAAAGAAAACCATAAACAAGACGAAAAGACAACCCTCAGAATGGAAGAAAATATTTGCAAATGAAGCAACTGACAAAGGATTAATCTCCTAAATATACAAGCAGCTCATGCAGCTCCATATCAAAAAAACAAACAACCCAATCCAAAAATGGGCAGAAGACCTAAATAGACATTTCTCCAAAGAAGATATACAGATTGCCAACAAACACATGAAAGAATGCTCAACATCACTAATCATTAGAGAAATGCAAATCAAAACTACAATGAGGTATCACCTCACACCAGTCAGAATGACCATCATCAAAAAATCTACAAACAATAAATGCTAGAGAGGGTGTGGCGAAAAGAGAACCCTCTTGCACTGTTGGTGGGTATGTAAATTGATACAGCCACTATGGAAAACAGCATGGAGTTACTTAAAAAACTAAAAATAGAACTACCATACAACCCAGCAATCCCACTACTGGGCATATACACTGAGAGAACCATAATTCAAAACGAGTCATGTACCACAATGTTCATTGCAGCACTATTTACAATAGCCAGGACATGGCAGCAACCTAAGTGTCCATTGACAGATGGATGGATAAAGAAGATGTGGGACATATATACAATGGAATATTACTCAGCCATAAAAAGAAACGAAATTGAGTTATTTGTAGTGAGGTGGATGGACCTAGAGTCTGTCACACAGAGTGAAGTAAGTCAGAAAGAGAAAAACAAACATTGTATGCTAACACATATGTATGGAATTGAAAAAAAAATGGTTCTGAATAACCTAGGGGCAGGACAGGAATAAAGACGCAGATGTAGAGAATGGACTTGAGGACACGGGGAGGGGGAAAGGTAAGCTGGGACGAAGTTAGAGAGTGGCATGGACTTATAAATACAACCAAATGTAAAATAGAGAGCTAGTGGGAAGCAGTCACATAGCACAGGGAGATCAGCTCGGTGCTTTGTGACCACCTCGAAGGGTGGGAGAGGGAGGGTGGGACGGAGATGCAAGAGGGAGGAGATATGGGGATATATGTATATGTGTAGCTGATTCACTTTGTTATAAAGCAGAAACTAACACACTGTTATAAAGCAATTATACTCCAATAAAGATGTTAAAAAAAAAGACTGGGGGAAGAACAATTATTATGGGAGCACAGAAAATAACCTTTTTGTTGTAAATGATAATAAGCTCAAACTAGTTTAAAGCAACAAAATAATTTATTGGCTCACTTGGTTAAAAAAATTCAAGGTGGTGTGGTCTTTAGGCACTGCTGGATCCAGGAACTCCCATGATGTTGTTCAGAGGTCTCAACCTCTATCAATCTCTTACTCTCCTTCTCTTTACTCTCTGGTCTCTCCTTTTTGCATGGTGGCTTCCTTCTTCCCTGTCACAGGCTCTTGCTTTACGCCAGGAAAGATAGATACTGGTAAATCACACCTACAACCTTATAGCTTCTGATCCAAAAGAAAGGCCTATGCTTTCTCTCCTAATTCCATTGATCAAACCTCTAGCAATTCTCTCTCAGTCTCTTTACTGGTTCCTCCCATGTCCCCAACTTCTAAACTCCAGAAGTCTGTCCTTGGACTACTTCTCTTCTGTACCCACATTCCCTCCATTGGTAATCTCATCTGGTATCATGAATGTAAGTACTATCTGTCTCCAACCTAGATCATTTCCCCCATACTTCAAACTTGTATACAAACTGCCTACTTGACACATTTACTTGGCTGTCTAACAAGGCATTTCAAATGTAACATGTTGAAAACCAAATTCCTGATCTTCCTCCCCCCACCCCAAACATGACCCTCTTGCAGTTGTCCCATCTCAGTAAATGG
The DNA here is from genome assembly GCF_003676395.1 of Aethalodelphis obliquidens. Taxonomy (NCBI): domain Eukaryota; kingdom Metazoa; phylum Chordata; class Mammalia; order Artiodactyla; family Delphinidae; genus Aethalodelphis; species Aethalodelphis obliquidens. The sequence goes on along the minus strand of NW_020837965.1, from coordinate 3,607,546 downwards.
CAACTCTATCCTGGTTGGAATCATCCTTGATTACTCTCTTTCACATCAATTCCATCATCAAAATGTGTTGCTTATACCTTCAAAATAGATCCAGATTCCAACTTCTTACCATATCCACTACTAACTCCCTGCCTAAGCCATCAGCATCTCTCCCCACATTATCTCAAAAGCTACGCATTGGTCTCCCCATTTCCTTCCTTGCTTCTTGGAATCCATTTTTAACATAGTAGTCATAATGATCGTCTTAAAAACATACGTCAGATCAAGTTTTTTCTCTGTTCAGAACCTCCGATGTAATCTCTATATCTTGCAAAGGAGTGATCTCCAAGATATATTGACAAGTGGAAAAAAGCAAAGTGAACAAAAGTGTGTATGGTATCTGCTACTTGTCTAAGAAAGAAAAAGAAGTATAAAAAAATATATATGGGGACTTCCCTGGTGGTGCAGTGGTTAAGAATCCGCCTGCCAATTCATGGGACATGGGTTCAAGCCCTGGTCTGGGAAGATCCCATATGCGTGGAGCAACTAAGCCCATGCCCAACTACTGAGCCTGCGCTCTAGAGCCCACAAGCCATAACTATGGAGCCTGCGTGCCACAACTACTGAAGACTGTGCACCTAGAGCCTGTGCTCTGCAACAAGAGAAGCCACCGCAATGAGAAGCACGCTCAGCACAGCTAAGACTGGCCACCTTTCGCCGCAGCTAGAGAAACCCGCACGCAGCAATGAAGACCCAATGCAGCCAAAAAATAAATTAATTAAATAAATAAATATATTTAAAAATATATATATACTTATTTGTGTATACTTTTAAGTAGAAGGATAAACTATAAAAAATATTTTTAAACGTTATCTACAGGGTGAGGAAAGGAAAAAGAAGGAAGAGACAGGGAAATAATCTAGACTTCTCTAAATGTACTACCTGCTTGGTAAATTTTGGATTTGAAACCATATAAGTGTTTCACAAAACTATTTTTTTTTTAAAAAGCAGCTCCCAAAAATCCAAAGCAAAATGAAATATTCAGACCTAACTGGGTATCAAGCTAGTGGCATAATGACACACGGAGGAATTATTCCAAGTCACTTTAAAGCAATGCAACTTGACTGTACATGCCTAGAGAGATATACCCTGAGGACAGAAAAGACTTGAAAAAAAAATTCAGAAACTATTATCATTAGGCATATGTTTAGTAATCATATTAGAAATGTTATTCTGAAACCATTATATATATAGTAGGATAAGGCAAATGAGTAATTATGTTAACACCATTAGGTACTGAGATTTTCAGAAGAGATACACATATAAAATCAAAGTAAAATCTGTATAATCCTAAACTTGGATTGGAATATTAGTATAAATGCATGATGCATTTTCTCAAAAACTATGTGTATATGTGAATTTTTTAGCTCTGTCCACTGAAAAGGCTTACAAACAATAATTGTCCAGTAACGATGAGCATTTGTAGCATCCAGATTGTTTTCTTTAAATATCACTTTCCACTTAAAGAAAACCTTCTTGGATAAAGGACTGATTCAAGGTCTGGGGCAGAAAAAGTACTAAATTAGCCTTGAACATCTTGTCACACCAGAAATCAAGTGATCTTGGATGTGGGGTGCTTCTGCTGCTGCTCAAACTAGTGTGTGTGGTTTGGAAAAATTCAAAGAACTGTACACTGAGTGCATGCACCTTTCTGTATGTGTGCTATACTGCTATTAAAAGTTCGTTTCGGGCTTCCCTGGTGGCGCAGTGGTTGAGAGTCCGCTGCTGATGCAGGGGACCCGGGTTCATGCCCCGGTCCGGGAAGATCCCACATGCCGCGAAGCGGCTGGGCCCATGAGCCATGGCCGCTGAGCCCGTGCGTCCGGAGCCTGTGCTCCGCAACGGGAGAGGCCACAACAGTGAGAGGCCCGCGTTCCGCAAAAAAAAAAAAAAAAAAAAAAAAAAAAAAGTTCCTTTCTACATCATGGAAGATTTCAAACGTATACAAGAGTAGAGAGAATAATATAATAAATATCCATTTCCCCATTATCTAGCCTCAACAGTGATCAAAACTCATAGCTATTCTTGTTTCATCTACCGTATATTCCACCCACCTCCCTCTCCCCAATATTTTGAAGCAGATTTCATGTATCCTATCACTTCATCAAAGACTGTGTTTAATCCATAATCTATGTAAAAGACAATCTATCTAAAACACTTACGTATATAAAAACATACATACATAATACACATAAGGAGTGTTCTAAAGGTAACTTATTAAGGATCACACAATACCTGCCCCCCGGAGAGTGTTTTAGAGGTGGAGTGTGGAGAAAGAAAGCGTGTAAAAATTTTTGAGTGTGAATGTTTTCACAGCGTCCAATAATTCTGCATTCGCCAGTCTCTCGATTTCCCACTCTTTTATTTAACGTTGCCGCCCCCGGAAGGCTTTCGTATTTGGGACCCCAACAAGGAAAATGAGATTAAGTGTAGAATAAAATAAAGAGACTTAAAAAGCATCTCAATTTCGTTAGTATTTTGCCTAGAGAACGCTCTATCGTGTCACAGTGGAAGAGATGCATTTGCTTTTTCTTAACTGAAGCGCTTATCCCGTGATAACTCCAGCTAGAAGAGAACCGAATTGTAGTCTTGTTCAAATAACTACAAATCCCAGAAGGCCATTCGGCAAGGGCGCCTGCGCACCGCGCGCTCCTTCCTTTCCCCACCTCTCTGCCGGGAAAGACCCGCCCCGCGGTGCTGTCGCTCGCGCTGGAAGAAGCGGAAGAAGATGGCGCTCACCAGGTGAGTTGTTGATTTGGGTCCTCGGTACGGAAGGGTTTGGGAGTACCCACCTTTTTCATTTCTCTTCCCACACTCTCCGGGCAGTAACCCGGACCGGGTCACAGAGCGACAGAGGCCGAGGCCACGGCTAGGCCCTCTCTCCGGCCGCCGGGGCGACTAGGCCTAGCCGAAGCTGGGGTCTTTCCTGAGCGGCTTCCCGGGTTGAGTTCGCCCCTTCACTAGGACCGAAAGCCGCGGCGTGGGGAATAGTTCTCTGGCTTAAGATGCCGAGGAGTCGCATGTGTTTTCGCTTAAGTATCTTGGGGGTGTGGAGAGAGCTCCGTGGGGTCCGCGGCTCGGGTGGGCTCGATGGGAGTGTGGAGGGCAGTGGCTTATTTGTCTTGGCAGAGTGAAGCGGGTGGGAGGCGACCGCCTGGCTTACTACCGTTCGCCTGCCGAAGTCTCTCTCCTGTCTCTGTCCCTGAACAAGGATTCCCGGGAAAAAAAAGGTGGGGGCGCGGCACTGAACGGAGATTTAAAATCAGCCATAGTACTGGCCGCTGTCTACTAATTCGCGCCGCTGCTCCGCACTTTAACTTTGGGCCTTAGAATTTCTTCCCGTAGATGGAACCACTTCGGATTTTTGCTGTCCCGGTTGCCTTGGCAACCGCAAGTAAAGTGGTCCCCGCCTTTAACAGAAAGATGCTTAAGGGGGAGATTCCAAGGAGTTACGTAACTCCTATTAGTTGTCGACCTTGCTGCCCCATCTAAATAGAAAAACTTTCCATGCGAACGAACGCAACAGGAAAAGTTGAGTGTCACAGAGGGTAAAGAAAGTAATCACGTTAGTACATACGCTTGAGTTCCCTAAACACCCTTCATTCTCCTCACATACGTTTTTCCTGGCTGATGACAGTTATGAATCCTAAACATATTTGAATCAGAAAATTCTTTTGGGAATTACTTTTGGATGCCTTGCTCTATCCTAGGGCTTGTGTGTATACAGAAGGAAATCTGACAGTCTTTGGCTGCAGGGAAGATGGGGTACAAGGCATACAGATATGAAACAAAGAACCACACAGAATGCTTATTGTGTAGTACTAACCTTAAGTGCAAAAAGAATTAGATGGAATGAGCTGAATGAAATGGAGCGTGTTCTTTAGTAAATGTTGCAGGCAGCAAACATCTGATTGAGTGCTCTCCAGATGGGAGAAGTGTGACAAAGACTAGTCGAGTTATGAGGAAAGGCTTTGTGGAAAAGGTGGAATTGGAAAAGGACACAAAGGAAAAATATCAGAGATACTGTGGGTATTGTGTGCTTAAAAGTGCAGTGGCAGGGACTTCCCTGGTGGTCCAGTGGTTAACACTCAGCGCTTCCAATGCAGGGGACGTGGGTTCAATCCCTGGTTGGGGGAACTGTGTGGCGTGGCCAAAAAATTATTATTTTTTTTCCTTAAAATTGCAGGGGCAGAGTGCAGTCTTTAAATAGCTTGACTTACATAGCTTTCAGATTTTGTTGAGTTTTAGCTAATTTGGTTTCTAGAGATGGTCTCAAGTTTCCAGGTGAACTGTTATCTCTGAAATCTGCCAGGGATTCTTAACAGCAGGGGCTGGACATGCTGATGTGTTACAGTCCTGGTGTTACTAACTAAAGATTTAAAGTCATACTGATTTAACTTTCTAAACTCGTGTGTTTAAGGTTATGTATCTAATAATATCACTTGCATTTAATACGCCTTCTTTAGTAAAGGGGAAAGGATAGACTAAGATGTCTCCACAGTGGCACTACTGATGTTTTGGACTGGATAATTCATTCTTGTTTGGGACTGTCCTGCGCATATTAAGATGTTTAGCAGCATCTTTGGCCTCTACCCACTAGATGCCAGTGGAACCTCCAAACTCCTTTCTACCCCCTACCTCCCAAGTTCTAACAATCAAGATGTCTCCAGACATTGTCAAATGTCTACATTGTAGATATTTTGCTCCCAGTTGAGAAACACTGAGGTAGACTTTCTGCTGGCTTATGCAGCCCACCCCCACCATAGGAGTGTACCTCATGGGAATATCATCCTTTACAGGGAACAACAAAATTAAGACCCCCTGGAAGGCTAGGGTGTGTTCTAATCATAATCCAGGCCAGATTTCGTGTTTACTGGTTTGTCCAAACTCTGCCTTTTGATCATTTTACTGACTGGTTCTTCCAACAGAAGGTAAAGACAGGAGAAATGAAACATAAGTAAATATTTTGGCTTCTTTGTTACTGTCTTTTTATCCCTCCTATGTATTGGGTATACATGGTTTACTGAAAACAACTGTGGTATAAGCCCAAAACGTTTGACTCCATTCATCCAGTTAGTAAATCGCATGTGTTGAAAGTCTACCATGTGTCAGGCTAGGGTTGGTTTTACAGTATTGAATCAGTCAGGCAAACCTCTTATCCTCACGGAACTTATATTCTAGGGAAGACAGACTGCAGGAGTAAACAAATCAGTAATGCAAGTTCAGGTAGTAAGTACTAAGAATAAAATACAAATAAAGGGATAGAGAGTGACTCAAAGTGTGAGGTGGAATGCTGTTTTGGACAAGGTGGTCATGTGACAGCTGTTGGGAGGTATAATTGAGCAGGGCCAATGAATACTAAGAAGCAAGCACTAAAAAATCTGGGGAAGACTTTTCTTAATAAGTAAATAGACTACTTTATGGCAGTGGGAAAGCAAATGTAAAGATCCTGAGATGGCTTGTTTAAAGGAACAAGTAACATAAAAATGAGTGCAAAGGGAAGAGTGAATATATTTCTTTTGCCAACATTGAAGTAGGCCCTGCTGTCAGCTAGCTAGACAATGCGAAGAGAGTTAGGAATAAAAGAAACAAAAGGTGTGATTCCTGCCCTCAAGTTGCCTACAGTCTAATGAGAGAAAGAGAGGTAAATAAATAGATGATAGCAGTAAATAAGGTAGATATTGTAATAATGATACATAGAGGGTCTTGTGAGAGCATGGGTGGTTAGTTTGGGCAACTGACCCAAACTGGGGGAATTGGGGAACAGCTCCAAATAATCAAATATTTATGGAACACATATTGAATGGTATTTAGACACCGTGCCAAGTGGTTCATGGGTACTGTCATTTAATACTTATTACAGCTCTGTGAGATAGGTAATCTTATGGTCTGTCATTACAGATGAGAAAACTGAGGTTCAGAGAGGTAAACAACTAATCCAGGTTAGTGAGTGGCATAGGTAGGATTTGAACTCTTGAGTTCTTAGCCATCACATTACCTGACCCGCCAGACTGGATTAGAGCCCTCTGACATACGCTGTCATAACACTCTGTACTTTTCCTTATCACTTAGTAAGTGGATTACTATGGATTTGTGTGATTTTGATTGTCTCTCTCCCCTGCAAGACTCAGCTGTCTTTTTCTGTTCATCATCTCATTGCCTACCTAACACAGTGCCTGCACCCCAGCAACCACTAAATATTTTTGAATAAATAAGCTCTACTGCTTATTCACATATTCTTTTTTTTTTTTTTTTTTTTTTTTTTTGCGGTACGCGGGCCTCTCACTGTTGTGGCCTCTCCTGTTGCGGAGCACAGGCTCCGGACGCGCATGCTCAGCGGCCATGGCTCACGGGCCCAGCTGCTTCGCGGCATGTGGGATCTTCCCGGATGGGGGGCACGAACCCATGTCCCCTGCATTGGCAGGTGGACTCTCAACCACTGCGCCACCAGGGAAGCCCTATTCACATATTCTTACTAGTCAAGAATCACAAAGGAACCTTAACTTTTCCATTAAATGTATTATTCATATACTGGAATCCTTTTGTGGTACTTTGGGATATCTCTATAATAACATTTATCATACTTAAAAGTTAAGAATGGTTTAGTAGAAAGGCTGCTTTGATTCAAGAGTACCAAATTACATCTTTAGAATTTCTGCTTTGGATCTTTGACCTCTTAAATTTTAAATTCCATTCTAAACTAGATACCTTGGGAAAACACACTTAAATGTGCAACTTGTGTTTTCTTTTTTTATCCACCTCTTTGCTACATTCAGTGCTAATTATTTTTTTGTATTGATGCTAAAATAGTTAAAAGTAGGAAGCATAAGAGTAAAATAGTTAAAAATAAGGAGTAAAAGACTAGTAAAGACACTAAGAAAACCATATACTAAAGAGTTGACCCCTTGGTAATTGAGAAAATTTACTTATTGTAAGAAAAGGAAGGTGGAAGCATAAAAACTCAATGGTTTATTATGTGAAATATCTGTTAATTTTTTATTCTGGGCACCAGTTGCCTGCATCCTGGTCAGATGTTTTTACTGTATGTCTGTTAGTACTTATTTCTTTCCAGGCATAATAAAATGACTGATAATCCTGCCATAAATCATTGGAAAGTTTGTTCTTTTGCTCAAAGGAAAAAGTATTACAGGAAAATAGTGTCTGATGGCCAAATTGCAATAATCAAATATAAGAGTTTTTAAAATTCTGACTTTTATTATCTTTGCTTATAGCTTTTTACCTGCACCTACTCAGCTATCTCAGGACCAGCTTGAGGCTGAAGAAAAAGCAAGATCGCAGCGATCACGACAGACCTCACTGGTCTCCTCCCGAAGAGAACCTCCGCCATACGGGTACCGGAAAGGCTGGATACCTCGGTTATTAGAGGTAAATAATTGTGCTGAAAATTATTATAGCACCTTTGTAAAATAAGTTTAAACCCTAGAACTTCTGCATATCAATGTCAGTATGATAGAAATTCTGGTTGTGAGCTCTCAAGACATGGACTTCCCTCAGAAGATTGAGCTTTTTCTTCTTGCTTATTCTCACTGCTTTATGATCACTGAAAAAGTGTACAATTTATGTCTATTCTTATGTCAAACTGTTACTTTTGTACAGAAGAGACTAACAAACCTTTTATGTTTGGGGGGGATTATAGTATATGGAAAATAGTGGGAAAGTAAGGAAAAAGATGAAAAATGGTTTCACGTTCAGGTGGCTTTCCCTCCCTCTCCCCTTCATGCACAATGCAGCATCACCCTGAAGAAACAACTTTCCTCCAGGGAAAACTCCAGCATTTCCTTTTCTGATTTCTTCCTGTTGGTATAGTGGATAGAACACTGACAAGGAGGTTTTTTTAATTAATTGTTTTGCATTATAGCTGTGTTCCTTACTCTTTTTTTTTTTTTTTTGCGGTACGCGGGCCTCTCACTGCTGTGGCCTCTCCCCCGTTGCGGAGCACAGGCTCCGGACGCGCAGGCTCAGCGGCCACGGCTCACGGGCCCAGCCGCTCCGCAGCATGTGGGATCTTCCCAGACCAGGGCACGAACCCGTGTCCCCTGTGTCGGCAGGTGGACTCTCAACCACTGCGCCACCAGGGAAGCCCTGTTTCTTACTCTTTGTGTGACCCTGGACAGGTCCTAAGCTCTCTTCATCTGTTTTCTTATCTTCAACTTGAGAATGTTAATATATCCTAACATACAGATTAGATAAATTTGGGGGAAGGTATAAGAGACAGAATTTGTTGGTTGATTCAGAGGCAGTGAGGGAGAAGGAGGAATCTGAAATGATCTTTTTATATCTCTAGCTTGTTCCCAAAGAACAAACTTTTTTGGCAGCACCTATTCACAGGATCTTGTGCGTCAGTTCAGTGCGTATTCCTTTCCCTAATTCCAGGGCATACTGCCCATGCTTGATCACCTTTTTTTTAATCTAGGGAGAAACGCTAGACATTTGAGACTTTCCTCCTCCAAGCTGCTTCCTGTTCTCCATCTCCCTGTATTCATTCTGATACCTGCAAATTTTCCTCCTCCAATTCCCAAGGGATATACCTGCCCTATTGAAAACCTCTGTGCCTATTCATGTTTGTACCCAGTTATTTTCATTTTATCACTTTGTCGTGTTCTGTCTTTATATGGTTATAATTTTACTTTACAAATGGGAAGAGCCAAGTGTTCTTAGCTTTTTTTCATATGCCTGCAAGTGGTGATCATAGTGAACTAAGTATTCAGTGGATTGAAATATGTTGCTTAGCACCTATAAAAAGGCAACTGTATTCTCAGCCTCTCTCATGTTTGTCATTACCCCTGCCCTACCAAACTCTTTGTACAGCCTAGAAGAACACTCAACTAAAGAGATCATGTCTTCTCCTAACATATTCCCTGGTGATTTTTTTGTTTCTCTGGTTGATTTTTGTTCAGCGGTCCTCTGGTCCTTATTAATTCTAGTGTGTGAAAGCCAGTCTTACCACACTTATGATGGGATTTTTGTTGTTGTTGCTTTTGTTTTCACTGATAATGTAATTTGTGAGAAGCAGAGCAAAATAAAAGATATCAAGGAAGCTGTGATGCCGTCTTATCTGTGGCAAGAAAGACAGAACTTGTCATTATCTAACAGAAGGCTTGAGTGTTTCTTTTTAGGGATTACAGATGCTCTACTTTTGGCCTCTCGATAGATTAGGGTGGGGTGGCAGGCATCATTTTACCTACAGTAGAAATCTCATCCTTACTTGCGTTTCAGCATCAGGACATTCAGGTACTATTAGCTTTTAAAATCTTATTTGACTATCAAAAGTGTCATATATCCTGGTGGAGCAGAACAGTTTATTTGAAAATCAAACCAAAATGGCCAGCTAATAGAAATACTGTGAGTGCTTCTTGAGGAGAGTGAAAGTTCTGTGGAAGAAAGCATCTTGTTCTAGTTTTTAAAGTAAAAGCTATGATTTTTCTGGCAAGCTTTATGACCACGTAATGCCACATCTACAGTCTTGAAGTGCTTATTATAGTTGAAGAACTCTAGTAAATCTGAGCCCATGTCAGATTGATGGCCTGGCTACAGGTAGTACCTTTCTTGGGAATACCTTAACTATTTTCTGCCTAATTTACAAGAAAACATCTCCTTTAGCTTGTTTGTTTTAAAAAATGTCAAACCTTTCTTTAGCAAGTAAGCATGTTGTACCTAGAAAATCACATATCCAGGATCTAATGGAATATTTCTTGAAGGAGGAGATCATATAAAAGTGGCTATTTTCATAATTTTTTTCCATCAAACCCCCTCTAAATGATTAATATTAATATATTTTTTCTCTCATTTCTTAGTGAAATGATTTGCCTTTTTTTGAGTCAGGGTATTTCAGTTTAGTAAAAAATTTAACAACTTTTGGAGTCAAAAGATCTGGGTTCAGGTCCTCATAGCTATCCATGAGACCTTGGAAAAATCACTTTTAACTTTTCTAAACTTGAATTTTTTCCATATGAAAATATGAGGTGTTGAAGAACTACAAGAATTAAATGAGAATATATGTGTAGGCAAGTATTATTAAATTTAACAAAACTATTTAAATTATATTTAATATTCATATATTAATTTGATGATATACATTTTTGTAATATTAAACTTCATTGACAGACTTAGCTTATTCTACTTTAGAAGTCTTAATTCTCTTCTAAGTAATTGTATAATCATCGTTAGAAATGTGGTAAACTCATTTCTGGGTCCTTCCTATTTATTTGCTTCTCATGGAACACTGAATAAATAAGATGTTGTTAAAATCTGAAGAAGAAATATAATTCTATACTTTTTTTTTTTTTGGCTGTGCTGCTCAGCTTGCGGGATCTCAGTTCCCCGACCAGGGATTGAACCTGGGCCACAGTGGTGAAAGCCCGGAATCCTAACCACTAGGCCACCAGGGAACTCCCTAATACTTTACATTTTTGCTCTACCTATAGCATGCATGACCTGTCCTTCACTAAGAAAATTATGTATGCTAAAATGAAAAATCTTTTCCTTATGTTAAACATTTTGTTTAATTTCTTCCTGTCATGTACGTAAAATCCACATCCTTGCCATGGTCTAGAAGCCCTTTCGTGATCTGGTGTTTGTCCACCATGCAGACTTATCACCTATATGTCTGCTCTTCTGCCCTCAGTAAGCTACAGCCCCAATGGACACTCATTTCCTGGAACATGCAAAGTTCGTTCTTGCAGCAGGGCCTTCACACTTGCTGTATAATCTGCCTAGAAAATGCTTCCTTCAGATTTTCCCACGACTGATTTCTCATCATTCAGGCTTTAGCTCATGTTACCTCTTCACAAAGGTTATCCCAACCACACTATCAAAAATAGCCCCTCTTGGGACTTCCCTGGTGGCACAGTGGTTAAGAATCCGCCTGCCAATGCAGGGGACACGGGTTCGAGCCCTGGTCTGGGAAGATCCCACATGCTGCAGAGCAACTAAGCCTGTGCGCCACAACTACTGAGCTTGCACTCTAGAGCCCACGAGCCACAGCTACTGAAGTCTGCGCACCTAGAGCCTATGCTCAGCAACAAGAGAAGCCACCGCGATGAGAAGCCCGCACACTGCAAGGAAGAGTAGCCCCTGTTCACCGCAACTAGAGAAAGCCCGCGCGCAGCAACAAAGACCCAATGCAGCCTAAAATAAGTTAATAAATTAATAAATTTTAAAAATAATAAAGAAAATAGCCCCTCTTCCCAGTCCCTTTATTGCTTTCAAGGCATTTATCACAAGCCAAAAATTATGCTTTTTATATCTTTGCCCACTAAAATGCACACTCCACAAGGTCAGAGACCTCTGTTTTGTTTACTGCCATTTCTGTAGCATCTAGCATAATAAGGGCTCAATGGTTATTTGTTCAATAAGTGAATATATCTTAAATCTCAAACTATTATTAAATATTCTTTTTATTTCTTTTTAATATATAGGATTTTGGAGATGGAGGTGCTTTTCCAGAGATCCACGTGGCCCAGTATCCCCTGGATATGGGACGAAAGAAAAAAATGTCAAATGCACTGGCCATTCAGGTGGATGCTGAAGGAAAAATTAAGTATGATGCAATTGCTCGACAGGGACAGTCAAAAGACAAGGTAACCCTCTCATAGATTTTTTTTCCCCATTGATAAATATTTTGTGAAGAGTTTTTTTAATTGTATGAAAAATGATAAATCTGGCCATTTAGTTTATGTTAAAAGTAACAGTGACGTATACTTAGGCTAACTGAAGATGACTTCATAACAATATGAACAATATAATATGACTTCATAACAGCAATGACTTTTTCCTTTGAAATTCCCCAAATTGATGATAGGTTATGTATACTTAAGGGTTTTTTTTTTTTTTTTTTGCGGTACGCAGGCCTCTCACTGTTTTGGCCTCTCCCGCTGCGGAGCACAGGCTCTGGACGCGCAGGCTCAGCGGCCATGGCTCACGGGCCCAGCCGCTCCGCGGCACGTGGGATCTTCCCAGACCGGGGCACGAACCCGCGTCCCCTGCATCGGCAGGCGGACTCCCAACCACTGCGCCACCAGGGGAACCCTACTTAAGGGTTTTTATGTATTTGTTTTACATTTAAAAAACAGTTCTTCTTTTTCCCTTCTAGTTTTATTGAGATATAATTGACATACAGCACTGTATATTAAAAACAATTCTTTTATAGTACTAACTTTTTTAAAGGCTAGCAAATTTTTTAAAATCTACAATCCTAGCACCCTAAAAAAATTAAATTTAGTTTTGTGTATAGTCTTCTGTTTCTCTTCCATGTACTTAAAGTGTACATAGATACTGGGCTTCCCTGGTGGCACAGTGGTTGAGAGTCTGCCTGCCAATGCAGGGGACGCCGGTTCGTGCCCCAGTCCGGGAAGATCCCACATGCCGCGGAGTGGCTGGACCCGTGAGCCATGGCCGCTGAGCCTGCGCGTCCGGAGCCTGTGCTCTGCAACAGGAGAGGCCACAACAGTGAGAGGCCTGCGTACCGCACAAAAAAAAATAATAATAAAAGAGTACATAGATACTTAATTATTTTAATGGTTCATTTGAATAGAATTAATCATATAAACTTCTTTCTCCCTTGATTAAGTACAAAACTGACACTTGCTACTTTTAGGATGGCCCTGCTTACAAAGTAATCCAAAGACCAAAAATGAAGTTTACTTAAAATAATCTCATCACAGAGCAGCCACACTCAGAGCCAAGGAACTGTTTTTAAGACCTAGTTTGGTTTTTTTTAATAAATACTCCAAGTATTTGGAGTATTTTGGAGGTAAAAGGGCTCTTCAGAATTGAAGATATTGGGGAAGGTACTTGAGAACCTTCACTACCTGTCCTTTGCTTCTCTCTCTCCCAAACATTTTCATTTTACCCTGTAAGACAGCACTAATGATAAACCATCCTTTGCTCCTCCGTCATGGCTGCTAGTTTTTGGGGAAAACAATTATGCAGTCATGCAAATTTGTATCTCAGGTTTCAGCAGAGCTGTCTTGATGTTCCTCCGAGCTTAGCTCCTACTCCTCTCCATCCCCCCTCAGTTTAATAGGCGACTCCCCATCTGTTTGCAGATAAGGCTATTGGAAGAAAATTGTAGCTTTCTTTATCCTGCACGTGTCTTTTTGTCTTGACTATTCCTTTTGTCTCCATAACAAATCTCTTCTCCTATCTAAACCTAATCTTGCCAGGTGTATTCTAGTGTATCCTGGATCTCGTCCCTTCCCCTTTTCTTTGTAACCTCAACTTTACATGTATTCCCACTTTACATATATACACACACACGTACACACTCAAACATACACATCCTTTTTTTACATGAATGAGATTTTAATTCTCATAACACCCATAGACGCTTTTTTTTTCTTACTTAAGATGTTTTGAAGATTTTCATTAAGAAAAATCTATATAGATATTCTAAGCATTAGTGGTTTCCAATTTTTTAGTTTTGCATACAGTGCTATATTCAAGATCCATATATAAACATCTTTTTGCACATGAGTATTTGTGTAAAATAAATTCTTAGTAGTCTATGCATTGGGTCAAAGGATATTCACATTTCAAATGTGACACATAATGCCAGTATGTTCTCTAAAAAGCCTTTGCTTAACAATCATTCCATTCTTTTGTGTTTCCCTCAGACCCTCCATCTGTTAGTCACCATGATTTATCTTATTTCCTTAACATTTCTCTAGTATTGTCCCTTCTTTGCTACTTAGTTCAGACGCTTATTTTTTCTTGCTTAATTTACTGCAGCAGAGTCTGAACCCATCTCCTTGGCATTTGTCTTGCCTGCCTGAAGAAACAGTCATTCACGTTTTTCTGTTTCTCTCCCTCTCTCCCCCACAAAAACACATACAAGCATGCACACTTAAAATCTTTCCATAGCCTTCAGGATAAGAACCAGCCAAGCACCTTACGGCACACTTGACCCCTTGCTTACCTTTCTAGCCTAGCATCAACTTTCATGACCAGAATACTGAAATCCAAAAATAAAGAGTCCAGTTTTAGCCGTTCTATTTATTTTCAATACAAAATAATCACCATAACAGGTGGTTGTTAAAGAAGAAGAAACTTGCAGGCATTCCCTATGAATGTCTGCTATGAGGAACTTCTTGCAGCTCCCCTATTATGGCACGTTCGTTCTTGCCTTGGGAGCTTCCCCTGGGTGCCCTCCGATGCTGGGGAAAGCCGTCTCCCTATTCTTTTTTCTGGCTAAATTCTATTGTTTTCAAGTCGCAACTCGCTCTTCACTATTCCAGGATACTGTCCCTGATCCTCCCTAGCTAGACTGGGTGTCCTTCCTCCCTATTCCCTGTGTTTACTATAAAGTAGCAGTTGTAATTATCCATTTTGTTGCAATTATCCTTTTGTTGTAGTTATCCATTCACTAACAATGTTCTATGTCATTTGACTAAAAGCTCCTTGAGTACAGAGCTTATATCTTTTCATTTTCCTCTTTGGCACCTAACTTAGTGCCTGACAGCTTGACACACAGGCATTCAGAAGTGTTTGTTGGAGGTATTATAGCAATATTTATTGAATAACAGAAAGCCACTTTTCCTGAAGCCACTAAGGAAGCATGATCCACTCCTGCAAAAGGAAAAATAGGTCCCTATACTTGCAGGGCATATACTGGAAATTTACCCTGGGCCATGAAAGACTTCATTCACCTTTGTTTTGGTGCACCTCTCCTTCTCTGGAATAATAACTATGCTTTATCGGTATTTGCTACCTCTCCTCTCATTTATTAGGAAAAAGCAGCATTTTAGGACAATAATTTGACTTTGACAGGATGTGTAATTTTGAATGAAATACAGTTTTAGCCCATTTTACATGTATATTGGTGATTCTTTTGTATTGAAAGTAGAGTAGAAATGTTAAAACTGAACTGTTTATTTTTCGATTTCAGTATTCTGGCCAAATAAGGTCTCCATAGTATTGTTCGTTACACAGTAAAAGCCTTACATGTTTGCCTAGAAATCAGCCACTGGAAATGAACCCTAGGCTAGTAGTTTATAGGGGTACCACTCTCAGGTTCATACTAACCCTGACTGTAATGGGGAGGCTGTACATGTGTGGGGTATATAGGAAATCTCTCTACATCCTGTTAATTTTGCTGTGAACCGAAAACTGCTCTGAAAACTGCTCCTAAGACTGCTTAAAAAAAATCATAATAAATAACTACAATGAAGATTAAAAAAAAAAGAATAGGGCACTCAATGAGTTGAGAGGAAAGATACTGAAGAGAGTGACTACCTGGAGTATTCTAACATTGTTTATGATGGATGTATTTCCTTGCTGGACTTTATACCCTGGAATATACACTTGAATTCCTTATACAAATTTAATTAATACGTTATTTTAAAAAGTGGATGTATTAATGCATGAAGTTCTAGACTGCATGTAATAATTCAGCATTAACTATGCATTGGCATTTAGAGGAGAGGGACACTTCTTGATTGTTTGGGACTGTCTTGAGCATTGTATTATGTTTAACATAACTGGCACTACCTATTAAATGCCAGTAGTGCCCCCTCCTGCCGCCCCCACCATTGTCTTAAACAGAAACATCTCACATATTTTCATAGGCCCTGGGAGGGGAGTTGGAGGCGTTAGCATTGCCCTGTGTTAAAACCACTGATTTTCCTGTTTTAGAAGTGGGAATTGGCTATTAAATGCACAAAATGAGATTTTTTAAAAATTCATTGTCATTCAGAATGCTGATATGCAAGGTCCTTGACATAGGATGAAAATGGCTTATTGGATTATTGAATTTGCGCTATACTGCAGTGGTTTCTGATTTGTATCAGAGGGATCTGGCATTCTTCAGAAACCAGGGACTTCTCACTGAAATATTAATAGTGAAAGAGCAAGAATGGAAAATACTAGCTGTAGGTATAAGAGGTGAACAAGGAAAGGTTCCAAGGGATAATATTCTAGGGCAAGTCTAAGGCGATTGATCTCTCTAAATGTAAAGTAAATACTGTGTACAAGACTTAATGGTAATACAAAATTGGGAAGGAGAAAAAAATTTTTAAGTAAATCTCAATAGAACTAAATCCTTTTTTTTTTTCCAGTTGTGACTTCAGTCATAAATCTTGAAATAAAAAGCCTGGTGTTTACATTTTTCCTTCTGAAATTATTAAATAGGAAATGTTACATACATGATATTGCCTAAAAGAATGCCTTCAACCCCTCAGCGCCCCCCAAAAAACTCCAAACAACCTTAACCCCAAGATAAATTGTATGTTATTACCTTGTTCATGGGATTTCACGAACTATGTCTATAAAGACAGTGTTTTCTTTCTCTACCTCTGAAATGGTAGCTATGCTGACAAGCTTATCCTTTTAGTCAATCCAATCCTTTGCCAGTTTTCAGTAATAAAAAACTTCTATTTCATAGATGAGTTATTACTTTATCTTGCTCACAAAACTCATTTGTGCTCCTGATACCTTGGAAGGTATATTGTAATTTTTCGGATAATCCTCCCCAGCCCCTTTGCCCCCTGAGATATACTGAGTTTCTTCAGCACATTTGGTTCTCAGGCAATAAAAATTGGGGGTTTTATAGTTAATACCATGGAGGAATCTTGCTCTTCAGATGTCCTTCATCAGCTTTGTGAAATGCTAGAATCTTACTGATGCTCATTTAAAGGGTTATTAACTTTGGAATACGCAAATAAGAAGCAGCAAATGGCTCTTGTATGCTAAATTAGTATTGAGACTTTATGTTGAGTATATACGACTACCAGGGAGTAGAATCCCTTCCTGTAGCAATTACTGTGTAAAAGTAATTAACTCTTCATAGTCTTGGTATTATTTTCTAGAGACTGTTATATAACTTTTAATTCTTATGATATAGATTTTTTCCATACTGAAAAGAAGTAAGACTTTTTTTTTTAATTTATTGTTGGCTGCGTTGGGTCTTTGTTGCTGCATGCAGGCTTTCTCTAGTTGTGGCGAGCCAGGGCTGCTCTTCATTGCAGTGCGTGGGCTTCTCACTGTGGTGGCTTCTCTTGTTGCAGAGCATGGGCTCTAGGCACACGGGCTTCAGTAGTTGCGGCACACAGGCTCAGTAGTTGTGGCTCGCATGCTCTAGAGCGCAGGCTCAGTAGTTGTGGCGCATGGGCTTAGTTGTTCTGCGGCATGTGGGATCTTCCCTGACCAGAGCTTGAACCCATGTCCCCTGCATTGGCAGGCGGATTCTTAACCACTGCGCCACCAGGGAAGCCCAAGAAGTAAAACTTTTGAGGTCAGCTACAAGCTGTGTGATCTTAACGCACTGAGCCTTGCTTTTCTCACTGGAGTGAGCTTTAGGGTCCCTTCCAAAATGAACACTCTGAGAGGATGGTGACACTAGTAGCTCCCATATCAATAGACATGTTTTGTGGTAAATTATCTACATTTCTTACCTGATCCCTTTTCTTATTCCTGAGAAAAACAAGCTAGAGATTTCAGTCTGTAGTCATGATACAGTTTTTGCAGGAAATCAACAGCTTATGTAGAACATTCTGCAGACCCCAAATATATGTACCTTTAGCATAGAATAGAGCATCTCTGAAAGTCACACATTCAATCATTTGTACAAAAACTATTGACTGAATGCCTCCTGGGGACCAAGCTTTGTTAGAAGCACTGTAGATACTTTAATGAATGAGAGATTCCTCTTCAATAATGTAGGTATAATCATTGTGCACACCTCATAGGGTTGATGCGAAAGTTAGGTTAGTTTATATATATAAAGCAAAAGAACAGTGGCACAAAATAAGTGCTTAATAAATGTTACCTGTTATAATTGTTATTACTTTAATGGGCAAGACAGGTAAAGATTTAAAGTAGTTAATAATTTCATACTGTAAGCAGTGCTTTGAAGAGAGTAAACAGAGTTCTGTGACACTGAATGATTGGGTAGGGAGGGGTTGCTCCTTTAGTGAGGGTAGTCATAGGAGGCCTCCCCCTTGCATACCTGACCTTTGAACGAAGACTCAGGTTGAGAACCCAATTGAAGAACCGGGAGCAATACTCTGTAAAGGCCCAGAATTGGGGGAAAGCAGGTTGTGTTTGAAAAACAGAAGAGTCCATGTGACTGAAGCATAAAGAATGAGGGAGCGAGAGGTACAGGGGAAGATTGAAGCTGTAGGCAAAGCCAGGTCAGGTCGTATAGGCCATTAAGTTTTTTTGCTCTGTTGTTTGGAGTGAGAAATTAGCAATAGCATGCATTTCCTTTAAGCTGTTTTAAGGAATGTCATGGTAGAATGCAATTATTGATATAAGACTTTGACTTATAGTAGTAAACATTTTCTTCTGCAGAAAATTTCTGAAGATCTCAAGTGCCCAGGAATTTGGTTTTCTTTCATATTTATAAGTTGTCCTTTATCTGTATGTGTGTCAAAGAATTCCTAACTCAAGCAGCAAAATCTAGAATGCTGCTTATCTGTTAAATTTCCAGTACTTCTGTTTTTCTATAAAATCTGCCATGTAAATTATTATGGAAGTATTCGGAAGGATAGATGGACATGAAAGTCAGTAATATTCTGTTCGGCAGAGGCCTACCAATCAGATAACAGTCCTAAATTTGGATAATGAGTGTAAAATAAGGTATGTGTATAGAATTTTTTTTTTTCATGGAAGAAAGTGTTCTGGGTTTTTTGACCATGGCATATGTTCATTTTCTTAGTCTATGAATAGAGTTGATGCCGTAAAAGACAAACATTATAAGTAGGGCGAGGTCAATGAAATTTTTTAGGCCTCCTGAATTTGGAAATTATTCAGTAACCTGACTTAAATTCCAGTGAGCTTGTAATCCAAGATAATGGTGCTATAGGCAGTTTATATCATCATTAATTTCAAGTCCTAGTGAGGCTCAAAAATAGGGATCACTGATGCATAAGGTTTTGTTGGCACAATTTATTTGGACACTGACTTGATTAGACGATCTCAAATAATTTAAATGCATGAGGTCAGAGGAAAATTATTAACTTTTATAGCCAGGGCAGCAATTTGTGTATATATATTTTAAACTTCCTTGGTTTTAAAATCTAAAAGACAAAATCTGTGTCCTAAATGTATAAGTGTGCTGAGAGGACATTTTGACTTCTGAAATGACTTAATGAGGTTGCTTCTCTTCATTCTTTGCTTTTCTTAAGCCTGCTTTTGTTTGAACATTTTAGGTCATTTATAGCAAGTACACTGACCTGGTTCCCAAAGAAGTCATGAATGCAGATGACCCAGACCTGCAAAGACCTGATGAAGAAGCCATTAAAGAGGTAACTGGGAATTGATATATATAATTATTTTAGATGACGTTTTACATCTTTATTAACTTTCAAACCACTCAATGTGTTGTTTCTTATTTCAGATAACAGAAAAGACAAGGGTAGCCTTAGAAAAATCCGTATCGCAGAAGGTTGCTGCAGCCATGCCAGTCCGAGCAGCTGATAAACTGGCTCCTGCTCAGTATATCCGGTATGAATCATGCCTGGAGGTTTTAGTTTCATGTTGGAAGTGATTGGAGTTGGGGGTCCTGGTATTCTTTCACTATCTTTAGTCACAACTGTAAATGCAGTTTTTTGAATAATGACTTGAAGCCTATTGACTCTTTGTGCATTCAGTTGAAAGCAGAATATTTTAAGCTATCCACTTTTAAGATATTAGCTATTATGCTATTTTTAAAACATTTTTTGTTTTTCGAAATTAACAATTACATAGAGTATGTGATGCAAACCACAATGATTATAGTTTTCCATTTTTATATAATATATAACAGTATATTGGAAATATTATATAGTATAATACTATTATAATTATTTAATATAATAGTATACTATAAATATTAATATATTAATATCATTTATATAATAATAGGCATCCTTATAATACTTGCAAATTTTGAGGGATTTCACTCAACTAAATCTTTATGTGGAAAGATGATTCATATATAGATATTAACGGAAAATTGAGAGCTGGTAGGACTGCTGGCATTATTCTTTCTGTTTTACAGCCTATGCTTAGTCAAAAACTACTAACTATAAGTTGCTTGCTGAGGATATTATGAGGCATTTTTTCCTCAAATAGGTGCAGACTTACAAAATAGGTGCTATTTTCTAGACCTCTTATCTGTGAAATTGAACACTGTGGCTTCCATGGTTCAAAATGGACTGTGATGAATTATTTGCAAATTAATACAACTATAGTTTACATTGTGCTTATAATTCAGAATTGCTGTTAGTTCTCTTATCTCTGTTGCTATCTGCTCTGCCTAAATCTTGTTGCAATTTTCGATTAATACTTTGTGAGAGAAATTGACAGTGTAGTCCAGTTTTGGATTGTAATAGAAGAAAAATACCTATTGAAAACTTGAACTGGTTATACCTTTAGTTTCATCTACATTCTTTAGATACACACCATCTCAACAAGGAGTGGCTTTCAACTCTGGAGCTAAACAGAGAGTTATTCGAATGGTGGAAATGCAGAAAGATCCGATGGAACCTCCAAGGTTCAAGTAAGTAGGTGGTTTCATGAGAAGGAACCACTATTCCTAAAAAAGAGATATCAAAGGAGGAAAATGTATATCAACATGTAAATGGGTAAACAGATCGTGAGACATCTATACATGGAATACTGTTGAGCAATAAAAAGGAATAAACTTTATTTAATATGTGCAGGAAAGTGAAATGGGTGAATCTCAAAATAATTATGCTGAGTGAAAGAAGTGAGACACAAACAAGTACATACTGTATGATTCTTTTCATATAGAACTCTAGAAAATGCAAACTAGTCTACGATGACAGGAAGCAGATCAGTGGTTGCCTGCTGGGAAGGAGGGAGTATGGATAGGCGATGAGAGGAAAAAGAGGGATAGGCAAAGGGGCATGCAGAAACTTTTGGTAGTGATGGGTATCTTCACTATGTTGATTGTGATGATGGTTTCACAGGTGTTTACTTGTGTCAGAAGTTAATCAGATTGTACACTTCATGTATAGTTAATTGTACATTAGTTGTACCTCAATAAAGCTGTTTCTTAAGAAGGCAAAAGTATATTGCTCGATGAAATGATGTTAATAGTGTGGAGGTGAAGTGGGTAATGATGATGACAGAGTTGGCTGTGTTTTAATAATTGTTGAAGCTGAGTGGTTGTGATGAGAAAAACAACTTTTGAGGAAAACAACTTTTTTTTTCCTGAGTTGCTCCCTAGGCATTTTACAGTATGATAACCCAGCGTACCGCAAAAAAATAATAATAAATAAATAAAGTACATGGGAGGATGTGTATAGGTTATATGCAGATACTACGCCACTTTTTTTTTTTTTTTTTTTTTGCGGTATGCGGGCCTCTCACTGTCGTGGCCTCTCCCGTTGCGGAGCACAGGCTCTGAACACGCAGGCTCAGCGGCCATGGCTCATGGGCCTAGCCGCTCCGTGGCATGTGAGATCTTCCCAGACCCGGGCACGAACCCGTGTCCGCTAGCATCGGCAGGCGGACTCTCAACCACTGCGCCACCAGGGAAGCCCCTACGCCACTTTAATAAAGGACTTGAGCATTCACGGCTTTTGGTATCCTCAGGCGTCGAGGAACCAATCCTCCTCAGATACCAAAGGGTGACTATAACTACTTAGAGTTAAGCCCTAGGAAAAGTTAGTATCCTCTGTCCCAACTACCTTATAAGTAATAGGTATTGCTATGCTGCTCTCCATCTCCTGCTCACTTGTGGCCTAGGACAGAAGATTATCCTTCCTCCAGTTCTTTCCTCGTTCCTCACTCCTCACTTCTGGGATCTGAAAGTAATAATAAATCTTGTGACTCTACTTCTTCAGGTGGGTGTATTAAAACTGCACCTTTAATTGAAACAACCCAATGGGTTTCACTTCCCCAGAGTGGGAGCTTGGATGCTCAGAGAGCTGTCTGCGGACCCTGGGTGGGTGTCTTGTGCCCCTCATTCAGCAGGTCATAATCTGCACATTCTTAATTGAATACACCAGCTCTAGCTTCTCAACGCGTTGCTATATAATAGGTGGACATTTGTTATATACTCTCTGTTTTTGTATCTGTTTGAAGCTTTACATAGTAAAAAATAAGGAGGGGAGACGACATATTAACTAAAAAGGAAAAATCTGTATCACTCTGTGGTTGTGCTTTGGTTTATCCTTCAGGATTAATAAGAAAATTCCCCGGGGACCACCTTCTCCTCCTGCACCTGTCATGCATTCTCCTAGCCGAAAGGTAATCTTTGCTCTAGTTTAAAATCTCTTTTTATACCCATGATTACTAATTTTATAAATAACCTCGCATAGAATAAAGTCTAGATGCCTATATAGTTACATTTCACCACACTTATTGTTTCTTTAATTTGTTTTCCAAGACCAAATAGGGACCCACTCAAGACTATAACATGCAGTTCCAGAGTGCCTATGAGAATGTGTGTAAAATGTTAGCTAGTAGTTTTATTATTATTAACCTAACTCCTGCATTTAATGGAATGAAAAGGGTCTGGTATTTGACAAGAAGAATGTTATCATAGTTATAGGAAGGAAGTACCTGGGATCATTAGGTATGTGCTTCATAGTCCAAGTGGCTTTTTTTAGATATTTTATTACCCAACTAAAAAAACAAGTTTCTCATTTGAAAGAAGTCACATCAGTTTAAATATGTAAAAATACTAACCAGCATTTATAACTGTCAAAAATAATTTATAGATTATTTTCCACTTTTTATATTAAAGTTATTACTAGAACCCATGATATGGGAACATAGTATATAGTGCCACCAAACAAATGGAATTAGGACCTTTGACTAAATCCATCCATATATAGTGTATACTGAGCTGTCTTTGAAGAGAAAGATTGCACTTAGGTTTTTAGCTAGACTATAAATAAAAATGTCTCTTCTTCCTCTCTTTTCTCAATTCAGATGACCGTGAAGGAACAACAAGAGTGGAAGATTCCTCCCTGTATTTCAAACTGGAAAAATGCAAAGGTAATTAACTTGTCATAAAATCATAAAAGGTAATTAACTTGTCTTAGTTTTAGAACCTCCTGGAAAACACCCAGGAAGGACCTTCAGCCTGGGTACCTTTAGTTGAAACCTCAGCATCTCATTTAGCTGAAGATTTTCAAGAAGGAACACTCAACTTATGTGACTTTTCTCTTTTTATTTTAATGTAATAGAAATGTTAGTATGCCAGGCACATGAATACCATGTGGATTCTCCTAGTAAATTGTAGTTACTGGAAGCATATAGAGAAGGAAAGGGTAGAATAAAGTAACATATCAATGAAAGATAGTATTCTTTAGAAAACTCAAATTTATATCTAAAATTCTTCCTGAAAGGATTTAAACCAATTTAAATAATCATATGACAAAACAGAGTAAATGTTTGGATATATTCAGTGCTTTAATTTTTAAATTACTTGTTTCTGTTTATAACAATGCAAGTATAAACTATATGTACTAATCACCAAAGCTACCAGGAGTCATGAAGAATCTGTAAAATAATGCAGAATAAATTTCGTAATCACTGTTTCCTCTTTTCTCTCAAATAATATTTCATGATTCTGATGTTGATGGGTGAAGAAGGCTACTTTAACCCATGGTTTAAATATAAATTATTCCTTAAAGGAAGTTAGGGAATTCCCTGGTGGTCCAGTGGATAAGACTCCGCACTTTCACTGCCAAGGGCCCGGGTTCAGTCCCTGGTCGGGGAAGTAAGATCCCACAAGCTGTGCAGCGTGTCCAAAAAAAAAAAGAAGTTATACACTCATCCTGAAACAAAAAGATTGTTGGGTGGTCTGGTTTGGATTGATTAATATGTATGTAACTATGGTATCTTGAACTGACTCTGTAACACTTCCTTATATTGGGAATAAAGACCATGGACTAGAGGTCAGTATTTGGGAGTCTAGTCAGAAATCTGGAAGAATAAAGCTAAGCCTGAAAATTACATGAATGTTCAAACGTATTCCTTGAGTTGTTGAAGTAGAATGCAAAATTTCAAAACACAGAATCTTAGTTGTCTAGCAAATTTTATCTTTTTTCCATTTACTAAAACTTGCAGGGTTCCTAGAATCTGACAAGTCATGAGAACAGTATAGCAGATTAAGCTACCTATAGACACTGTGATTTTAGTGATTTGTTCTCCCTTTCTATGGCTGTTACATTTACTTGATGAACAACTTTAACTATTTGATAGTGATTTCCTTTTATTATAACCCACAATCTTAACATGAGAATCTGTTTTCCCAGAGCATGCACTCTGAAATCGTACTTCCCAAGTTTAAATCCTAGTTTGTCTGTTTATTAACTGTATGACCTTGGGGACGTTACCTCAGTATACTTATTTGTGAAATGGAAATAATAATGTTATCAGTCTTACAGAATTGTTGTGAAGGTTAAATGAGGCCATGGATATAAAGTGCTTAAACAATCCTCCACATAAAGCACTCATTGTTAGCTGCTGCTGTTGTTGCTTAATTGTGAAGAAAGATGTAAGGAAAAAACTTTAAATGGTTGTCAAAACGGACATATATAAATCTAGTTTTAAAGACTCTGCAGTAGCTCTTTTGTGACCAGTGTTTTCTATCTGCCTTCACACTAGGGTTATACAATTCCATTAGATAAACGTCTGGCAGCTGATGGAAGAGGACTGCAGACAGTTCACATCAATGAAAATTTTGCAAAACTGGCCGAAGCCCTCTACATTGCTGATCGGAAGGTTGATCTGTTATAATTAAGTTGTTTAATGCTCTTGATAATTTCTAAATCCGTTCTCAGTTACCTAAGATACTGTTATTTTAGCTACACTGCTGAGTACCTGAAGAGGCTGTCACCTGTGGATGTGTTCGAGAGATGACAGGTGCTGGTTGCAGCTCTGTACCTGGTCTCAGCGTTCATAGACTCGTACACCTTCCTCACCACTGGTGGTTCGGCTTCCTCACAACATTCCAGAATAATGATTAACTAGGCCGATCACATTTTGGGAAGATTGCTAGCTGCTCTTTTTAGGTTTCATCATTTTTCTCTCTTTTAAATGTAGGTGTCTCCCAAAAGGTATCAGGGAGGGGCAAATAAACATTCCGATGTGTTGAATGCTATAGAAAATGACATTCATAATATTGGCTGTCTATTAATATCATGGTATTACTATGTGTATTTGAACTTTACATACATCATGGCGTGTGTATAGAATATAGAAGAGTACACCTTCTGTATCACAGTGAGCACCCTTATGGAAATTATCTCTTGCACATCCACACTAAGGCTTTATCTTTTTTTTTTGAATTTTATCTTGTTATACAGCAGGTTTTTATTAGTCATCCGTTTTATCCACATTGGTGTATACATGTCAGTCGCAGTCTCCCAATTCATCACACACACACACCCGCCACTTTTCCCCCTTGGTGTCCATACATTTCTTCTCTGCATGTGTGTCAACTTCTGCCCTGCAAACTGGTTCATCTGTACCATTTTTCTAGGTTCCACATATATGCGTTAATATACAATTTGTTTTTCTCTTTCTGACTTACTTCACTCTGTATGACAGTCTTTAGATCCATCCACATCTCTACAAATGACCCAATTTTATTCCTTTTTTATGGCTGAGTAATATTTCATTGTATATATTTACCACATCTTCTTTATCTATTCATCTGTCGATGGGTATTTAGATTGCTTCCATGGCCTGGCTATTGTAAATAGTGCTGCAGTGAACATTGAGGTGCACGTGTCTTTGAATTATGGTTTTCTCTGGGTATATGCCCAGTAGTGGGATTGCTGGGTCATATGATAATTCTATTTTTAGTTTTCTAAGGAACCTCCATACTGTTCTTCATAGTGGCTGTATCAATTTACATTCCCACCAACAGTGCAAGAGGGTTCCCTTTGCTCCACACCCTCTCCATCATTTGTTGTTTGTAGATTTTCTGATGCCCATTCTAACAGCTGTGAGGAGATACCTCATTGTAGTTTTGATTTGCATTTCTCTATTAGTTAGTCATGTTGAGCAGCTTTTGATGTGCTTCTCGGCCATCTGTATGTCTTCTTTGAAGAAATGTCTATTTAGGTCTTCTGCCCATTTTTGGATTGGGTTGCTTGTTGTTTTTAATATTGAGCTGCATGAGCTATTTATATATTTTGGAGATTAATCCTTTGTCCATTGATTTGTTTGCAAATATTTTCCCCCATTCTGAGGGTTGTCTTTTCATCTTATTTATGGTTTCCTTTACTGTGCAAAAGCTCTGAAGTTTCATTAGGTCCCATTTGTTTATTTTTGCTTTTATTTCTATAACTCTAGGAGGTGGATCAAAAAAGATCTTGCTGTGATTTATGTCAAAGAGTGTTCTTCCTATGTTTTCCTATAAGTGTTTTATAGTGTCCAGTCTTACATTTAGGTCTCTAATCCATTTTGAGTTTATTTTTCTGTATGGTGTTAGGGAGTGTTCTAATTTCATTCTTTTACATGTAGCTGTCCAGTTTCCCAGCACCACTTATTGAAGAGACTGTCTTTCCTCTGTTGTATATCCTTGCCTCCTTTGTCATAGATTAGATGACCATAGGTGCATGGGTTTATCTCTGGGCTTTCTATCCTGTTCCATTGATCTATATTTCTGGTTTTGTGCTAGTACCATATTATCTTGATTACTGTAGCTTTGTAGTATAGTCTGAAGTCAGGGAGTCTGATTCCTCCAGCTCCGTTTTTTTCCCTCAAGACTGCTTTGGCTATTCGGGGTCTTCAGTGTCTCCATACAGATTTTAAGATTTTTTGTTCTAGTTCTGTAAAAAATGCCATTGGTAATTTGATAGGGATTGCATTGAATCTGTAGATTGCTTTGGGTAGTATAGTCATATTCACAATATTGATTCTTCCAATCCAAGAACATGGTATATATCTCTGCATCTGTTTGTATCATCTTTAATTTCTTTCATCAGTGTTGTATAATTTTCTGCATACAGGTCTTTTGTCTCCCTATGTAGGTTTATTCCTAGGTATTTTATTCTTTTTGTTGCAGTGGTAAATGGGAGTGTTTCCTTAATTTCTCTTTCAGATTTTTCATCATTAGTTTATAGGAATGCAAGAGATTTCTGTGCATTGATTTTGTATCCTGCAACTTTACCAAATTTATTGATTAGCTGTAGTAGTTTTCTGGTGGCATCTTTAGGATTCTCCATGTATAGTATCATGTCATCTGCAAACAGTGACAGTTTTACTTCTTCTTTTCCAATTTGTATTCCTTTTATTTCTTTTTCTTCTCTGATTGCTGTGGCTAGGACTTCCAAAACTAGGTTGAATAATAGTGGTGAGAGTGGACATCCTTGTCTTATTCCTGATCTTAGAGGAAATGCTTTCAGTTTTTCACCACTGAGAATGATGTTTGCTGTGGGTTTGTCGTATATGGCCTTTATTATGTTGACGTAGGTTCCCTCTATGCCCATTTTCTGGAGAGTTTTTATCATAAATGGGTGCTGAATTTTGTCAAAAGCTTTTCCTCCATCTATTGAAATGATCATATGGTTTTTATTCTTCAATTTGTTAATATGGTGTATCACATTGATTGATTTGTGTATGTTGAAGAATCCTTGCATCCCTGGGATAAATCCCACTTGATCATGGTGTATGATCCTTTTAATGTGTTGTTGGATTCCGTTTGCTATTATTTTGTTGAGGAGTTTTGCATCTATATTCATCAGTGATATTGGTCTCTAATTTTCTTTTTTTGTAGTATCTTTGTGTGGTTTTGGTATCAGGGTGATAGTGGCCTCATAGAATGAGTTTGGGAGTGTTCCTTCCTACGCCATTTTTTGGAAGAGTTTGAGAAGGATGGGTGTTAGCTCTTCTCTAAATGTTTGATAGAATTCACCTGTGAAGCCATCTGGTCCTGGACTTTGTTGGAAGATTTTTAATCACAGTTTCAATTTCATTACTTGTGATTGGTGTGTTCATATTTTCCGTTTCTTCCTGGTTCAGTCTTGGAAGCTTATACCTTTCTAAGAATTTGTCCATTTCTTCCAGGTTGTCCATTTTATTGTCATAGAATTGCTTGTAGTAGTCTCTTAGGATGCTTTGTATTTCTGCGGTGTCTGTTGTAACTTCTCCTTTTTCATTTCTAATTTTATTGATTTGAGTCCTCTCCCTCTTTTTCTTGATGAGTCTGGCTAATAGTTTATCAATTTTGTTTATCTTCTCAAAAAACCAGCTTTTAGTTTTATTGATCTTTGCTGTTGTTTTCTTTGTTTCTGTTTCATTTATTTCTACTCTGATCTTTATGATTTCTTTCCTTCTGCTAACTTTGCGTTTTGTTTGTTCTTCTTTCTCTGGTTCCTTTAGGTATAAGGTTAGATTGTTTATTTGAGATTTTTCTTGTTTCTTGAGGTAGGTTATATAGCTATAAACTTCCCTCTTAGAACTGCTTTTGCTGCATCCCATAGGTTTTGGATCGTCATTGTCATTTGTCTCTAGGTAGTTTTTGATTTCTTCTTTGATTTCTTCAGTTATCCCCTGGTTATTTAGTAATGTATTGTTTAGCCTCCACATGTTTGTGTTTTTTAGGGTTTTTTCCCCTGTAATTCATTTCTAATCTTATAGTGTTGTGGTCAGAAAAGATGCTTGATATGATTTCAATTTTCTTAAATTTACTGAGGCTGGATTTGTGACCCAAGATGTGATCTATCCTGGAGAATGTTCCGTGCGCACTTGAGAAGAAAGTGTAATCTGCTGTTTTCAGATGGAATGTCCTATAAATACCAATTAAATCTGTCTGGGCTGTTTTGTCATTTATAGCTTGTGTTTTCTTATTTATTTTCATTTTGGATGATCTGTCCATTGGTTTAAGTGAGGTGTTAAAGTCCCCCACCATTATTGTGTTACTGTCGATTTCCTCTTTTATAGCTGTTAGGAGTTGCCTTATGTATTGAGGTGCTCCTATGTTGGGTGCATATATATTAATAATTGTTATATCTTCTTCTTGGATTGATCCCCTGATCATTACGTAGTGTCCTTCCTTGTCTTTTGAACATTCTTTATTTTAAAATCTATTTTGGCTGATACAAGTATTGCTACTCCAGCTTTCTTTTGATTTCCATTTGCATGGAATATCTTTTTCCATCCCCTCACTTTCAATGTGTATGTGTCCCTAGGTCTGAAGTGGGTCTCTTGTAGACAGCATATATATGGGTCTTGGTTTTCTATCCGTTCAGCAAGCCTGTGTCTTTTGGTTGGCGCATTTAATCTATTTACGTTTAAGGTAATTATCGATATGTATGTTCCTATGACCATTTTCTTAATTGTTTTGGGTTTGTTTTTGTAGGTCCTTTTCTTCTCTTGTGTTTCCCACTTAGAGAAGTTCCTTTAGCATTTGTTGTAGAGCTGATCTGGTGGTGGTGAAGTCTCTTAGCTTTTGCTTGTCTGTAAAGCTTTTGATTTCTCTGTTTAATCTGAATGAGATCCTTGCTGGGTAGAGTAATCTTGGTTGTAGGTTCTTCACTTTCATCACTTTAAGTATGATCATGCCACTCCCTTCTGGCTTGTAGAGTTTCTGCTGAGAAATCAGCTGTTAACCTTATGGGAGTTCCCTTGTATGTTATTTGCCATTTTTCTCTTGCTGCTTTCAATAATTTTTCTTTGTCTTTAATTTTTGCTAATGTGATTATTATGTGTCTCGGTGTGTTTCTCCTTGGGTTTATCCTGTATGGGACTCTTCGCACTTCCTGGACTTGGGTGGCTATTTCCTTTCCCATGTTAGGGAAGTTTTTGACTATAATCTCTTCAAATATTTTCTTGGGTCCTTTCTCTCTCTCTTCTCCTTCTGGGACCCCTATAATGTGAATGTTGTTGCATTTAACGTTGTCCCAGAGGTCTCTTAGGCTGTCTTCATTTCTTTTCATTCTTTTTTCTTTATGCTGTTCCGCAGCAGTGAATTCCACCATTCTGTCTTCCAGGTCACTTATCTGTTGTTCTTCCTCAGTTATTCTGCTATTGATTCGTTCTAGTGTAGTTTTCATTTCAGTTATTGTATTGTTCATCTCTGTTTGTTTTTTAATTCTTCTAGGTCTTTGTTAAACATTTCTTGCATCTTCTCCATCTTTGCCTCCATTCTTTTTCCGAGGTCCTGGATCATCTTCACTGTCGTTATTCTGAATTCTTTTTGTGGAAGGTTGCCTATCTCCCCTTCATTTAGTTGTTTTTCTGGGGTTTTATCTTGTTCCTTCATCTGGTACATAGCCCTCTGCGTTTTCATCTTGTCTATCTTTCTGTGAATGTGGTTTTTGTTCCACAGGCTGCAGGATTGTAATTCTTCTTGCATCTGCTATCTGCCCTCTAAGGCTTTATCTTGAGTTGGTCTGATTGATTTTGAGAATATAACCAGTTCCTGTTATTGATATTGAAATTTTCTTTACTGGAATCTTGTTTAATTTTATTTTTTAGGTTGTTTCTGAGGAAACATTAGTGAAACACTGACTTACAAGATTGATTGGGGTCACTATAGTTTCAACCACTAAAACAATTCTCTGAGTGAAAAAGCTAAATTTGCAATGTCGTCTAGACAAGTAATCTTTTTGTAGACAAGAATCTTTGTTTTAATCAGCAGTAACAAATTTGAATTCTTTATAACTTCTTTCAAGCCAGAGTTTAGTCAGGGAGTTACATGACAGCTGTAATTCTTTATCCCCAGTAGTGTCTTATTTAACATCTGACTTTACTAACAGGCTCGTGAAGCTGTGGAAATGCGTGCTCAAGTAGAGAGAAAGATGGCTCAAAAAGAAAAGGAGAAACATGAAGAGAAACTTAGAGAAATGGCCCAGAAAGCCAGGGAGAGAAGAGCTGGGATCAAAACCCATGTGGAAAAAGGTATGACATACTCATTACTAAACTGAATTTGCATTGTTAATAATATCTGTCTCATTTTAGAAAATCTCTATTGTTTTTTATTGCATACAGAGCAGTACATACATATAAATATAGATATTTCAGAAATAATTTAGAAGTGAAACAGTAGTTTCTGCCTTATTAAGCTGAAGCAGTAGAAAATAAAGAATGTGTATTTAAATGTGGGCCTCTAATATGCAAGAACACCAGAAGTTATTAAAGTTCTGAGCAGTATACTTTTAAAAATCACATATTACTCAAATGATAGGCTTAGTTTTCTCTTATTTTAATTTTCTTGAAACTTAGAGAAATCTTATCTCCAACTGAATAATTCATCTCCCCCACATGGTAAACTGATCGAGAGTTTTTCTATCTTGTAGGCCTTTGATCATTAAATTTGCCAGTATTTTCTCTCTGGCTTTATCTACTGGTCTACATTGGTATATTAATTCAGGTAGAGTGAGAAGACTAATTCTAATTCAAGAAAATTATGAGGGTAGTTTTTCTTTCATTAATAAATCCTAGACTAGTTTAATTATTCAGTTCATACTGAGCACCTACTGTGTGCAAGGCTCTTTTCTAGACACAGAGTTTTCTACTAGACAGGTAGGGGGTATAGCAGTGAGCATTTTAGTGAATGTAGATAGACCAAAAAAAGTTAGTCATATAGTATATTAGAAGGTGATAATAGCTATGGAGAAAAATAAAACAGAGAAGGAGTATAAAAGTGCCAGAAGGAGAGAGTGGTTGGAATAGGCCTCACTTCTAAGATAGTAACATTAGCACAAACACTTGAAGGAAGTAAGGAACTGAGCCATGTGGATGTCTGAGGGAGGAGCATGCCAGATAGAAGGAACAGCAAGTGCAAAGGCCCTGAGTTGGGAGTGTAACTGGTGTGTTCAAGGAAAAGCAGGAGGCCAGTATGGGTAGATTAGACTGAGAAAGCTAAGCAGTAGGAGATGAGGTGTCAGAGTAGTTAGGGCAAAGTGGCCAGGTCATGTATGCCTTCTAGTCGTTGTAAGAACATAGCTTTTACTTCAAGTAACAAGGGAAGCAATTTGAAGAGTTTTGAGCAGAGTGACATGATTTTGCATATGTTAGAAGGCTATGGAATGGTCATTTGGAGAAGCAGGGAAACCGTTTGGAAAGCTATTGCAGTAATCCAGATGAGAGATAATAATGAGAGGTAGTGAAAACATGGTCAGTTACTAGAAGTATTTTGGAAGTAGAGCTGACAAAATTTGCTTATGGATTTGGTAGAGGAATGACAGAAAGGGAGTCAAGGATGACTAGAAGTTTTGATCTAAATATTTGAGAAGGATTGAGTTGCCATTTACTAATATTGAGAAGACTGCAGGGGGACGATATTTGGGAGGGAAAGATTAAGAGTTTAGTTGTGGACATGTTAAGTTTAAAATGGAGGTGTCAAGCAGACAATTTGTTATAGGAGTCTAGAGTTCAACTATAGGGAAGTAACTAAGGTTATAAGTAGTAATCCACTTCCTTGAATCATATATATATGTCTTAATGAGGCAAGATTTAAAAAGCTACCTGTTGTAACCTAGCCTCTGAAGGTAATTCAGAGTAAAACTTCCCTGTATCTAAGTTCTCTAAACTGATTAAAAAACAAAAACAAAAAACAGAATGGTTCTTGAGAAATTAGTTAAAAATTTTAAAAATATCTTGCCAAATACTAATAAAAGCTAACGCTTATTGAGTGTTTATTATGGCAGGCACCACTCTGAGCACTTTACATATATTACCTTATATAATCCCTACAGCAACCCTATGCAGTGGTTCTGTTATTATCACTGTTTTACAGAGGAGGAGACGAAGTCTCAGAGGGGTTAAGTCATCAGCACAATTTCACATTTGCTAATCTGTTGTAGAAACAGGATTTGAATCCACACAGTCTGGCTCCAAAACTCATGCTCTACACTGTATTCCTTCTATATCTACACTATATCCCTTCAGCCTGGAGAGGGCAGAGAAATGAAGATAGACATAAACACAATAGATACAGATCAAGGTGCAGCCAGCCCCAATGTACCATGAGCAAAAGGTTCTTTATTCGAAGTCAGTCTTTGAAAATATAAGGATAAACTTTGCATAATTCTTTTTTCCTGACATTTTATTATGAGAATTTTAAAACACATAGAAAAGTTGAAAGAATTGTACAATGAAAACCCATATCTCCACCACCTAGATTCTACAGTTAACATTTATTTAAAAACTATTAGCATTGCTAAATTTGCTTTATCACATACCTACCCAGCTCTCTCTCCATCTGTTAATCCACCATACTACTTTGATGTGTTTCATAAAGATATTAGTACACTTTATGCCTAAACACTTTAGCTGCATGCATGATTCTGGAATTCACATTCAAAAATTAAACGAATACTGTTGGATTTAAATTAATTGCAAGTAAGGTTAAAAGGGCTGAATGTGAGTACAAAGAAGTTCATGGATTTTTCTGTCTAAGGTTAAAGAATATTCTCTTGTTCAAAATATTAATGGGTAATATAGTGATAAAATAATTCAGGGCTTCCCTGGTGGTGCAGTGGTTGAGAGTCCGCCTGCCAATGCAGGGGACACGGGTTCGTGCCCCGGTCCAGGAAGATCCCACATGCTGCGGAGCAGCTGGGCCAGTGAGCCCATGGCCGCTGGGCCTGCGCGTCCGGAGTCTGTGCTCCGCAACGGGAGAGGCCACAACAGTGAGAGGCCCGCATACTGAAAATAATAATAATAATTTTCAACTGTGTCCACACAGAGGATGGGGAGGCACGTGAGAGGGATGAAATCCGGCATGACAGGCGAAAAGAGAGACAGCATGACCGGAATCTTTCCAGGGCAGCTCCAGATAAGAGGTAGGTACTATTTGAGATAAATACGAATTATGAAGAGTGGCCTCTGTGAACCTTTTAGAGAGGAGGTTTAGTGCACTAAGACCAGTTTGCTTCTCTCTCTTTCCTCTTCAGGTTGATAACTTAATAAATCAGCACTTATTTTCTTGCACTTAACTGCTTACTCTGTCTTAGCAGAAGAAGTAACTACCCATGGAAGTTATCTTTTCTTCCATTACCTTGTAGAGTCAGCTAGAATTGAGAATGATGGGGATATAGAAAAGGGAATTGAGATCATGTTTGTGAATAGAAAGTTGAGGATATGCCTGTTCTGGTCTGTTCTTTTCCTGTTTCAAATGGTGAGACAAATTTATCATGTGCCTATTCCTCTAGACAGGAAATAAGCTTCTGTACCTTTATTGAGGTCCTTTCACGTGCAGAGTACTGTACCAAGTACAGTGGGGAAGAAGAGCAGGTTTTGTAAGAAGTGAAGGTCAGCCTCTTTTCATGAGCAGTTTTACTTAAAATTCAGAAAGACAGAGCTGTCATTTCAAATTACTTAGGAAAATTGACAGAGTGCTCTTAGTAAGTACAGACTTGTATAGAACAAAGGAAATACATGTATGGAGACTGGGAATAAAGTAGGGATTAGTGAAGTTTGTGGTTCACCAAAGGCTGAGGACTGAAATTGCTGAAACGTTGAAGACATGCTATAATACAGAGGTGGAATTCTGAGTAAGGGTTAAATGCAAATGTAAAACATTTTCTTTTCAAATAAGCAGTTTTCCATGCTCTCATCCTCCTCTGAGCTGATACAATCTATTTTTTCAAGTCATATCTACAACAGATTCCTGCTGGTGGTGTTCTTTGTTGTTTAATGGCATATTTCATCTCCCTGATGAGTGAAGTCATAGGGAAGCAGAAGATCTGAATTTAGAGTTGTGTTTAAATGTACAGTGTAGGAGAGAGGAACGAAGTATGAAAGTGCACAGTTAATGACACTCTTAGTCTGAAATTCCTAAGCTGCAAAAATCAAAATGGCTCTGTGGATAAATTGAGCCCTTAAAACCAGTAATGTAACTATGAGAATTGATAACATAGAAAAGCTTTAAACTTGTGATTGTATGAAAATTAGATTGTCTATAGAAATCATTTTAAGACCTAAGTCTCTAGTAAAATAAATGATGATGGTTACTATGGTATCACTGCGATGTAGATTTCATATGTACTGACACAGCAGGGGAATTAAGTTAATCTGAATGTCAAAAATCTTACTGAGTAATCCAGTCATTGACATGTTTACCTCAGAATTCTAATAGAATAAACTTACTAAGTGTGGTTAGGTAAAAGAACTGACTCTAGCTTATTGAAAATGATTCATGTGATACATCTAATTTGCATCTACTCCCCCTAACCCTTTATAATAGCAGATATAGACCATAGCAGTTTCATATCTCAGCATGCATTACAAGGTGATTGCTTGTATTAAAGACTTCCATATCAAGAATGATTCTTTTGAGAAAGGACAGTCTCTTCAATAAATGGTATTGGAAAAACTGGACAG
Source organism: Aethalodelphis obliquidens (assembly GCF_003676395.1). Classification (NCBI taxonomy): domain Eukaryota; kingdom Metazoa; phylum Chordata; class Mammalia; order Artiodactyla; family Delphinidae; genus Aethalodelphis; species Aethalodelphis obliquidens. The sequence continues at coordinate 3,572,248 of NW_020837965.1, read as the reverse complement.
CTACAGGCAAAAGAATGAAACTAGACCACTATCTTACACCATGCACAAAAATTAACTCAAAATGAATTAAGGATTTGAATGTAAAACCTTAAATCATAAAATTCCTAGAAGAAAACACAAGTAGTAATAAGCTCTTTGACATTGGTCTTAGCAATGTTTTTTGTGAATCTGACTCCAAAGGCAAAGGAAACAAAAGGAAAAATAAATGGGACTATATTAAAAAAATAAAATAAAAAAAATAAAATAAAAAAAATAAATGGGACTATATTAAACTAAAAACTTCTGCACGGTGAAGGAAACCATCTTCAAAACGAAAAGGCAGCCTACTGAATGGGAGAAGATACTTGCAAATCATATATCCAACAAGGGATTAATATCTAAAATATATAAAGAACTCATACAACTCAACAACAAAAAAAAAACCCAATTAAATGGGCAGAGGATCTGGATAGACATTTTTGCAAAGAAGATACGCAGATGGTCAACAGGCACATGAAAAGATAATCAACATCACTAATTATTAGGGAAATGCAAATTAAAACCACACACCTGTTAGAATGGCTGTTATCAGAAAGACAAGAAATAGCAAGCATTGGAGAGGATGTGGAGAAAAGAGAACCCTCATGCACTGTTTGTGGGAGTATAAATTGGTACAGTCAGTATGGAAAACACTATGGAGATTCCTTTAAAAATTAAGAATAGAACTACCATATGATCCAGCTATTCCACTTCTGGGCATTTTTCTGAAGAATACAAAAACACGAATTCAAAAAAGTATATGCATCCCTGTGTTCACTGCAACATTATTTACAATAGCCAAGATGTGGAAGCAACCTAAGTGCCCATCAACAGATGAATGGATAAAGATGATCTGGGGCATGTGTGTGTACACTAGAGTACAACTCAGGCATAAAAATGAAATCCTGCCATTTGTGACAACATGGATGAACCTTGAGGGTATTATGCCAAGTGAAACAAGTCAGAGAAAGAAAAATACTGTGTGATTTCACTCATGTGAAGTCTACAAAAACAGAACAAAATGAACAAAACAAAACAAAAACAAACTCATAGACACAGAAAACAGATTGGTGGTTACCAGAGGGGAAGGGGGTTGAGGGATTGGTGAAATGGCTGAAGGTCAATTGTATGGTGATGGATAGTAACTAGACTTTTGGTGATCACTTTGTGTAGGGTATACAGATGCTGAATTATGTTGTAGTCCTGAAACTTATATGTTATATACCAATTTTATCTCAAGGAAAGAAGGGTCTCTTAGCAGTTCTTTTCTGCTATCATGAAGGCTTAACTGTAAAACCCTATCTCTTATAATCATGTATCTGAAATGCCTTAAAAGCTGCCATCCTGATGATGCATTATCAAGGAATATATATATTCACAAGATGTGAATGTACATATTTACTCTGCTTCTGATATCGATTGTATTTAAGTGGAAATTCAACTTGTTTGTGAAGAATTTTCAGTTTGTGACATGGTATTTCAAAACAGGTCGAAACTGCAGAGAAATGAAAATCGAGATATCAGCGAAGTCATTGCTCTGGGTGTGCCCAATCCTCGGACTTCCAATGAAGTTCAGTATGACCAAAGGCTCTTCAACCAATCCAAGGTACAAAGAGTCTAGAAATAGCATATATTAGCTGTTATGTGAATACCAATCCTCAGGGAAAAGGAAATTAACATACTAGTATCCTCCAATTTTAAAGACCACTATGCTAAAGCAGTCAGTTGTTAGTGAGCACCACACTTAACCTAAGAACCCAAAGCGGGTATGAACAAAAGTTAATGGACTTTGTGACTGTTCTTTAATGACCTTTTTATTTGCAGTTCAGATTACTGAAAATGTGAGCTATAAATGAGCAAGGGTTTTTACTCTTCACAAGAATGTAATCAGATTCAACTTTTAATAAATAATAACGTACATTTTTAACATCCTCTATTTTTCCACAGGGTATGGACAGTGGTTTTGCAGGTGGAGAAGATGAAATTTACAATGTTTATGATCAAGCCTGGAGAGGTGGTAAAGATATGGCCCAGAATATTTACAGGCCCAGTAAAAATCTGGACAAGGACATGTATGGTGATGACCTAGAAGCCAGGATAAAGACTAACAGGTACCAAGGCAGACAGTTTAGTTTGTGTCTACACCAGTGAAAACAAAGTAGTTCATGGTCGTTTCTTTTTCCTTAGATTTGTTCCCGATAAGGAGTTTTCTGGTTCAGACCGTAGACAAAGAGGCCGAGAAGGACCAGTTCAGTTTGAGGAGGATCCTTTTGGTTTGGACAAATTTTTGGAAGAAGCCAAACAGCACGGTGGCTCTAAAAGACCCTCAGATAGCAGCCGCCCCAAGGAACATGAGCATGAAGGCAAGAAGAGGAGAAAGGAGTAGATACTTTCTTCAGAGTGAATGAACTATTATTCATAACCCTAATGATGAAAGTCATATAGGGGAACACTTTGTAAATGGCCAGGATGAAAACAAAATCTGGGTGTCAGAGCCCAGCACTACTTTTTATTATAGGAGAAAGGGGGGGATGGAAAAATTCTACTTTGAATTATTTAGTTTTTTTTAAAGAGTGGGTTGTGTTTGTGCTTTCTCCCACCTTTCGGCATTTACAGAACATACTGCCCCACACATGAAATTAAGGCCACTTCCCTTTCGAGTGACATTAGTACTTTGGGGTTAATATTTTGTCTAAGAATGACTGCTTACAAATAAAGTTAGCCCAACCACAGTGCGTAGAAAGAAGGATGTTCACATATTGGAAGTGTCCTGCCAAATGATGTTGGCCCCTGTTGTGCTCTGTTTTAATTTGGAGTGGGGAAAGTAAGCTCTTGCTTGGTGCAACTATCTGTTTCCAATAAAAACATTTAGACAGAATTTCCACTTTTGTTTACTTTATTTAATAGGCAGTGATGTTCTCAAAAATCTCTCTCTTCATCAGATGTTTGGTCCCCTTGCAAAGCTTTGGGTTTTTGAGCTTGAACATGGAGCTGGGGAAAAAAAGCAATCACATAATAAGCACTCTAAGGAAAGGCAATGTCTGCAAAAACATTAAAACTGAAAACTGTTGTTTTATTAGGGAGTCAGCACCAGGAAGTCAAAGGATGTTATTTGTTCCTTGTACTTAAGACTCTCTGAACTTCAATTAAAAATTGTAAATCAGTCTGGCCCAAGGTCACATAGTAAGTGGAAAAGCCAGGATTTCAACCAGGGTCTCCCTGCTGTTTCCACCGTTCTGTGTTGCATATACCTTGCTAACCATTAAAGTGTCTTCTTGTACTTCCCTTTCCAGACCTTTTAGAACTGGGCACTCTCCCACCACCACCATTCTTTAACAAACATTAAATTACACATCTTCCAAAGTCCCTGTCATTTCACACTTCTGACCTATTTAACTGATATACAGAAAGCTCATGACATGATACAGAAAAATATTTACCTTTACTCCATCAATAACATGATTTTCCTGTTGTAGTGCATTGTGAAGTTCTTCTTCTGAAGAAAATTGAATCCAACCCATACCTCTGTGAAAGCCAGTCTCTTTGTCCTAAAAATTCAAAATTTAGGAAGAGATTAATAATCATGAACTTGAGAAAGTTTCCAGGAGTTCCAAATCAAACTACCAACTTTTTCATCTGCCAAAATGGAGTAAAACACATTTTAATAAATATAAAAAACCCTGCTTTAATACAAATACTCTCCTATTTACCCAAAGCTTAATCTCTTAATCATAACACTCTCTCTGCTTCTCTACCGCCACTGGAGAAATAAAATATGAGTAAAGAGCTTTCTCTGTCATTCTAGATATAAACCATTAACAGCAACAGTCAAGCGAAATTTTGATCACATAAAGAAGTACTCTTCCTGTTTCTAACTTCTTCACTTCTAGAAACTAGAAAATTAACCCTTAAGACCTAGGTGCATTTCTAGTAATTTCTGAGATTAACTACCCTCATCACAACTACCATCATTATCATCACATGCTCCTAATGAAAAAGGGAAAAAAAGTTACCCTTATTTACCTAGTTCTAGACTTCTGGTTAATTTAAGCAGTTCTGCTACTTCCCTTTGTGCAAAAGACAGAGTGCTTATCATTCAACCTATACATCAGATTCTATATGTCTTATACATCAGAGATTCTAGTGTGCTTAGACGTACCCCGCCCAGCCCTCCAGCCCTTCTATGTAAAAAAGGCCAAGATGTCTATTCACTCAATGTACATCATCAGTCTTGTTACAAAGTTATGTTGTGCTCTGCCCCCAAAAACACATTCTTGGAAATTGCCCCCATATACCTGGAAGGTAAGTTTATAAGTATTAACCTAGAACACAGGAAAAGTTTCTGTTAATGTCCCAGTGATTCACTCCTTACCTGAGACAGGACGATTTCTAAAGCACTCTACTCCAGGTGGCCATTTCCATTTGTAAAGGCATTAACATTTTTGTGCTAAAATTTAGATACTATGTATCTAAAATTGGAACCTGCATTTCTAACTTGAGTACAATGAACTTGTTACTAGAAACTAATTTTCTTCCTGTTACACATTACTTAATTTTCCCAAGAATCAAAACCTCATGTTTAAATCTAAAATCTGTTAACTCTGGCTCCTAAATTCTTTTAAGAGGGAAATGGCAACCAAGAAAAATGTTACCTTTTGGAGAAACTTTATTTTTTAATATTTTTATTTATTTTTTGGCCACGTGGCATGTGGGATCTTGGTTCCCCAACTAGGGATCGAACCCTTTGCCCCCTGCAGTAGAAGCACGGAGTCCTAACCACTGGACTGCCAGGGAATTCCCAAGAAACATTTTTTTTAATGCTCTTCAAAAAATACAAAGTTCATCACTTTTTTGGGGGGGGAGGGTACACGGACCTCTCACTGTTGTGACCTCTCCCGTTGCGGAGCACAGGCTCCAGACGCACAGGCTCAGCGGCCATGGCTCAAGGGCCCAGCCGCTCCGCAGCATGTGGGATCTTCCTGGACTGGGGCACGAACCCGTGTCCCCTGCATTGGCAGGTGGACTCTCAACCACTGTGCCACCAGAGAAGCCCAATTTCATACACTTTTAAAACTATTTTTTATGCTTATAGATTTTCATGTCTGTAATACACATGCTCATTTTTTTAATCAACTATAAATCCCATTGTATCAATGAATTAGTATCTATTTAACCAACCCCACTGATGAACACTTAGATTTTCCAATTATGATATTATTAAACAATGCTGTTTTGAACATTCTTGACCTCACATTTCTGTAGAATAAATTCCTAGAAATGGAACTGCTAGATCAAAGGCAAATTCTTACTGTTAATAGATTTTGCCAAATTACCCTTCAGTGAAGGTATCAGTTAACTTCTCAACAATTTCAGTACCAGTTTCCCTACACCTTTACTAGCACTGGATATGCGTAATCTGTTAGATCTTTGTAAGGCAAGTAACGTTTAACCAAGCGTTAAGAATTTAAGTTGATACTTTACCACAGCCTTTTCAGTGCCATGAGGAAAAAAGCAGTTTTAGTGAAGCATGTGTAAATCTGTGTATTCACATCACACACCCCAAAAAACAGTAATCTAGAGTCCACAGAAAAAGACAGCCCAGGATAAAGTAGAACAAATCTATAGATTGATTTTTTTAAGACTTTTTTTTGGAATTAAAGGACTCCATTACTTTTTTTTAACTTATTTACTTATTTATGCCATACCCCGAGGCTTGTGGGATCTTAGTTCCCCCACCAGGGATTGAACCCACGCCCTCCACAGTGAGAGCACAGAGTCCTTACCACTGGACCGCCAGGGAATTCCCTATAGATTGATTTCTGAACCCTCATGAGGAGGCAAAGAAAATGTAACAAATAGAAACACACACAAAAAGCACTCAACTCAATGAGGATAAAGGTTAAAATATTCTCCACCAGTTAGTTTTATGATAAAATTATCCTCTACTCTCTGAAGTCCTTATTACAACACTGTAATAGACAAAATTCCAAAACAGCCCCAAGATCTCCATGTGTCCCACCATGTTGACCCTGTATAATCTCTCCCCTTGAATGTGGGCAAGGCCTATGACACGCTTCTAACCATAAGAATATAGCAAAAGTCATGGGATATTGCTCCCTTGATCAGGTTATACAGCAAGGATGATGGCGTGTCACTCCAAAGACTACATTATAAAACTATCTTACCAGACCAGAGAAACTCCCTTGCTGACTTTGAAGCAAGCTGCCACATGGGAGAGAAGCTGGCTAACAAGGAACTGCAGGCAGTTCCTAGGAGCTGAGAGCAGCCTCCAGCTGAAAGCCAGGAAGATAGCAGACACCCCACTCCTACAGCTGAAAGACTGATTCTACCAACAACCTAAGGGAGCTTGGAAATCAATCGTTCCCAGTCGAGCCTCTGATGAGACTGCAGCTCCAGCTGACACCTGATCACAGCTACGTGAAACTCTGAATAGAGGACCCAGCAAAGCTATGCCTGGACTCCTGATCTGTACAAACTGTGAGATAATGTATGTGTGTTGTTTTGAGCCATTAAGTTTGTCATAATTTTATGCAACAATAAAAAACTAACACAAATACCTCAAATACCTAGGATAAGGTTTATTTTTTTAAAGCAGTATCACCCATAATTTAATCAACAAAGACTGAACAGCTTCACTTCATTACAAATTCTATAAATTGATGCTTTCACACAAAAAAATCAAGAATTAGAGGATAACATTATTACTTTTTTTAAAAAAGATAATACTCACAAAAGGAACAGTGCACTTTCGTACATGGCCAAATTGTGAAAAGTGTTCTCTCAGTTCACCTGTGTAAGAAGAGAAAACTATTAAGAGTTGTTAATTTTGTATCCTCCATCCTAGATTGATATAGAAACCAAAAGGGCTCCTAGAGCTCCCAAACTTCTTGTGAACGGGAGTTACTTTGTATTCCCTTGAAGCCTTAAGATCTAGGAAATAGCTATGGTATTGATTATAAAATTGTAATGTACTAGATTTGGGAAGGTGATGAGGTGGGAACATGGACAGATAAATTGCTGAGTTGACTGTAATCTTCATCCCCAGCAAATACTGAGTGTCTTCACCACACCAGGTACTGTGCTAAACGCATGGATTATAATCCCTCAGAAGATTACACAGAAGACAGAAAAACAATTACAGTACAGCATGTTGTTAGCTATATTAGAGATTTCCAAATAAAATCTCAATTTACTTGCCTTTCATTATTTACAGTTTACATTGGGTTATATCGTTGTTACTCTTAAGTTTGTTGAGTCGACCCTACCTATCCTTCCTGCCTTACTTCCCATTGCATGCCCATAGTTACTTTCTAGTACAACAAATGAAAATCTGTGTATCTGTTCTGTGGATTCCTGTCTTTGCCTGCTGTTCTTTCCCTTTAACATGTAGTAATCCAATCTCCTTTTGCCTAAATTGTATCTATCCTTCAAGACCCAGGCCAAAAACATTCACAGATTTTATTGGGCTCCTACCGCAAAACAAGACAACATACTAACCCTGTGAGGCCTCAAAGATGAATAGTGGATTATTTTAAAGATCAAAAACTACATGATCGGCGTGCCCGCGTCCAGGAAGTGTGGGGTGACGCTGTAAACGCTGGGGTGAGAGACTAATGTGTGGAAACTCTGCACCCCGCACCTGCTGCAGTAGCTGTGCAGGGCTGGGTGGGTGCGGGATCCGTATGTCATGATACTCTCGGCGCCCAGGAAGAGCGTGAAGCGTGAGACTGGGACGAGGAAGTGTGGGTGCTACTTTTCCTGCACAGCCTGCAGCTGCAAACCAGAACTCACAGGTTTGCAGAGGCCCAGGCTCAAATTTAACCGTGCAGCAGTGGCTCACCCCCAGTGTAGTTCACCAGGCCTGGGGACTCGAAGGTGTCCAACAAACTTGGCCGTATGCATGCAGCTGAGGCCTCACATCTTCCCTAATGTCTCCAGCGCTCTGGCTGCGCGCCCAGGTGTATCTCATTGAAGGGGACACGGAGGGCGCCGGCAGCTTCGGGGCTTGCTGCACACCTTTGGAGCCCGCCTCCCCCAGAGCGTCTGCTGAATCCTTACCAGATCCCACCTGGCCGCCGCTGGCCTCCTCCCCGCCGCGTGGCTGCCCACCCGGACTTGGATAAGTGGGTACCGCGTGTCCCTGACCGGATGGCTGCGCAGATGGCGGCAGGATCCCCGGTTTCCTTTTGGCCCCGAAGCTGAACGTTCGCGCTGCTCCTCACTCTGCCCAAAGTGCCCGCAGCCTTCAAGTATGTGCCCACCGCCCTTGGTTTCCCAGTAAGTTACTGAGCAGCCTCACTGCATCAGCCCGACTGACCACTTGTACTGTGAAGAGACTCTTCCCTGGCCCTGTGAAACAGCCTTTATTGGCCTGCGACGCTGGCTGAGCCCATCAGCTGCTCCTTCTCCTAACTACTGTTGTCTGTTGTTGACGCAAACCAGCAGCCTAACCTTAAAATACTGAAACACTGAAAATACTGCTGACCTTTTAGCTAGCAGGCAGCAGCAGGCAGAAGAGTTCAAAATAAGCATTGTTGAGGCGCAGTCCGCTTGCGCCCCGAGCCGCGCACGCGCGGTGACGGTAAAATGCTGGAGTTGGTACCTTTTGCGGTTCCCATCGCGGGTGACAAAACCTTGCTGGTGTGCTGAGCTCTGGACCCACGGCCGAGGCCTTGTAATCTTCTCCCAGTTTGGCCTTCTGTATTCGGTCCGAGTCTTCCCAAACGCAGCAGTGGCCGGTCCTGGGTTCTATGCCATCATCAAGTTTTATTCAGCAACGGATGCCCACAGAGCCCAAAAGCCATGCGTCCAGAAGCAACTTTTTCAGACATCTCCAGTGAAGGTTCGTCTCGGCACCAGACATAAGGCGGTTCAACATAATACACCTGCCCTAAACAGCTCCAGATGCCAAGAATTGGCAAATTACTACTTTGGTTTCAATGGGTGGTCAAAAAGGATCATCAAGAGGTGGTGTTGCCCTCCCACGAGTGCAGGAGTCCCGAAGTTGGCATGGCTGAGGAACCTTTGGATAACTTGCAGGAAGGGTCATTATCATTCCTTATGAAAAGGAAGGTAACCCAGAAGGTTGCTGTTCAGAAGGCTATGAGAGATGCATTCCAGAAACTGCTGACTGTGGTTTTAGAAAGTGGTAAAATAGCTGTGGCATATAGACGGTGTGAAGAGGTCACAGATGCTAGAACCGAAGAGGAACTACAGGATTTAATTCAAGTATGTGGAGATAAAAACTCAAGGGGTACACAGCCAGTGTAGCCATAATTCAAAACAACCAGCAGGATTTGGAAGACTTTGGCATGTCTACTCAGCTCTGTCATCCTTCGGAAAAGGTGAAACTCTGAAACTGCTTTGGAGGCAGGGAATTTCTAGGACTTTTCCAAGTCCCGAGCCTTGTCTCTGGCCCCTTATTTGAAGTTTGGAGAGCAGGATTGAGGGCCATCAGTGTACGTCTACAGTTGTGGACACAGGAGAAGACACAGGCCTTTTAGAACTCCCCTCTAATAGAATTGCAGGGATTTGGGAAGAAAGTAACTATGGCCTTAAGTGTGATTATGCTACAGTGTTTAAAAACTATTCATGCCTTTCAAGTAACGTATATTACCCAGATCTCAGCATCTCATATATATCTTGTGTTAAATATTTTGCCGAAGAACCTTTCTGTAAACCAATTATATGGATGCCTCAAATTAGGGATTGTCAACGTAATTTCTAAAAGAAAACATTAACGTACTGCATATAGGATTTTTATTAAAAAGGAGCAAAAAATGTGTTTCATGTCATTGAGAGCTTAATTTGGGGCTAGATTTCTGATTATTTAACTCACCCCAGTGTTGCAAAGTTTGTTTCGAAGGGAAGAAAGTAGAGAAAGAAAAGGTGGTTATGTTCTGAAAAATGTAAAAATTTTGAAAGTTTTTCCTGTACAATATAATTATTTTAATTCAATTTAAATCAGTCAAGGAAACTTCAGACGTATCCATGTTTGGGCTTTAAGAAGTTTAGCTTCCTGTGAAATGTGAGAGGAAAGGATTCCGTATTGATACTAAAGATTTCGGAAACCTGATTATAACAACAGATCCTTTCCTAAATGAGGCCAATTTTGGAATCAGTTCCATTTAGAAACCATTATGTGCTAGGCACTGGAAATAAGATGAAGCTCCTTCTCTCTTGGAGTTTAGGTGTTAAAGGTGTACCAGACAATTAAAAAGGACTAAAATTAAATAGATTATGAAAAGGACTGTGAAGAAAGTAAATAGGGTGCTAGTTACAGTATTTCAAGAAAATTGCTTAACATGCTGACTTTAACATTCTAAGTGTCTTCTCCATGTGTGCACACAGGGTAGACCTCTGAAAAGTGACACTGTAGTTTTTTCTAGGTTAATGGCTCTGTTGAGACAAGGTGGGATGTGGGAAGTTTGCCCATGCTAATTTAACGGCCATTCACTTGCTTTTAGACTCTCTTTCCCAGATGAATTGCTCACCTGCCCCAAACCCCTTCTACAGAAGTTCTGGAGTCATCACTGATTCAGTGGTAACCCCTAATAACAGAGTGGTGAATTAATAACGAGACGTGAATACTGAGAGTTTGGAGGAAATGGCAACATTTTATTTTATTGTTTTTTATTTTTTTAACATCTTTGTTGGAATATATTTGCTTTACAATGGTGTGTTAGTTTCTGTTTTATAACAAAGTAAATCAGTTATACATATAAAAAAAATAAGCATTGTTCACCTAGCAGAGTCAAACTGAGGCACACACAGACCTTCCGGGATGTGAGTGTGTAGTGTGTGAGTAGCTGTGCTAAAGTTGGGAGTAGTAAAGGTGATGACCCACAATACTATGTTAAAACACACCAGTGGATCCATAGAGAAACTGGATGTTAACCTCAATATAGGACAAAAAGTCACTTATTTAAATTTGTTCTCTAAGAACAGGAAGTAAAAGAAGAAACAATACATTAATTTGTCCATCTCTACCAAGAACAAATTAACAGCTCTGGGAAGCATAGATAGGAAGCTGAACCTGGAGATTGATGTGATCATTGGGCATGGCCAGAGGAGAGACCCCACAAAATGAACATAGATCCTCTTCCCTGAGGTGTAACAGTTAAACAGTGAGGAGTTTTCAAAAAATTGCTTCCTGAATTAGGTAGTGACATCTACACATATTGGCTGCAAGCAGAGATGTACAAATCCACCCACAATCTAAATTCAGTCATTCTTAACATTTTGTCATACACACATATCTATATGCATGCATATATATGTAGTTTTTCAAAAACATTTTAAGTAAGATACACACATCAGTGCCATTACGTCTCTCAATACTTCAGCACTCCTGTCCTAGGAATAAAGACATAATTTATAGCCACAATATCATTATCACACAAGTCAATGATAATTTCCTAATTTCATCTAACTCCCAGTGTAATAGGGAAGAACTTTTGTATTCTATGACAAGTTAATCACTAAAGGGATGTTGCCTATAAAGCTTAAATTATACATAATGGGGCTTCCCTGGTAGCCCAGTGGTTGAGAATCTGCCTGCTAATGCAGGGGACACGGGTTCGAGCCCTGGTCTGGGGGGATCCCACATGCCGCGGAGCAACTAGGCCCGTGAGCCACAACTACTGAGCCTGTGCTCCGCAACAAGAGAGGCTGCGATAGTGAGAGGCCCACGCACCGCTATGAAGAGTGGCCCCCACTTGCCACAACTAGAGATAGCTCTCGCATAGAAACAAAGACCCAACACAGCAAAATAATTAATTAATCAATTAATTAACTCCTACCCCAACATCTTCTTTAAAAAAAAAAAAAAAATTATACATAATGGCCCATCTCTGGGAACCCTGCCTCCCTGGTAATGAGTGTTAAGCTAAAATACCTTTGTTTAGCTCATAGGAAATGTCCGGACCAGGCCCACCTGTGAATGGCTGGTCCAAAGAAGAAATTAACACATCCCCTCCGGAGTCTGGCTGGAACCAGGGGTTTACCCGCTTCCCTTTCAGCATAAAAGAAGCCTGAATTTTAACTCAGGGAAGGTGTTTCTTTGGAACACTAGTCCACCGTCTTCTTGGTCTGCTGGCTTTCCGAATAAAGCTGCTATTCTTTGCCCCACCCAACAACTCATCTCTCAATTTACTGGCCTGTTGTGCAGTGAGTAGCACAAGCTTGGACTTGGTAACACCAGTATATATTTTAAACTTCCAAATTGTTTCCTAAATGTGTTTTTAAAATGTCCCCCCTCAACACAGGATCTATTAAAAATCACACATTAAATTTGAAAAAAACAAAAAACAAAAAACTACATGATCGCTTTCTCTTCTGTACTACAGTGCTTGTACTTTCACTGATTTACATTTCATGTTACCTGTTTCACCACCCTAGTTCATTTAAACCTCACTGGTTCAAAAACTGCCTATATTTGTTGTTTGTAAGTCTCCTCACCCCCACCACTATACCATAAGCTTGCCAAGTGTTTAGTCCACTATGTCCACAGTGATTGGTACACAACAGGGCAATATTTGCTGAATGAATAAATAAATGTCCAGTAATCCTTCAACCAGCCACAGGGGCTAAATTTCTGTAGTGCTCTAATAGTTGATCAAACCAGTTGGCAAGATCAGGCTCTCACACAGAACATATTACTGGAGGATAAACAAAATAGTTTTAAACCAGGTATTAAAAGTTCTACAAAACATTCACTTCCAAAACAAACTAGCTCTAGAAAGTAACCCTTTTCCCAAATTACCTACAACTGTTATGGAAAAACAGCTGCAAACACCAAGAACAATGCCTACCACATAACAGATACTCCTTAAACATCTGCTGAATGAATGAACTGAATGAATGAACTGTAGTCAAGGTCGTATTTTATACACTCTTTAAGGATCTTGAGCAAGTCCATTATGGTCTGGAAACGCATCTGCAAGATGCTTGCAGAAACCCCTCGGCCTTTCCAGTTTCACAGGGCCTAAAGCAAGACATTCTGCTGGGTGTGGTCTGAGAAGGTGGGGCACAAACTGATCTATTTCCCATTCTACTACCCACACTCATTCCATTCCTTGTTTAAGGGAGCTGACCTGATACCTGAATGTCTGCAAAAGCGACCACGGATTTTTAAAGTTTTGTAAGCATATGTAAAAACCTTAACTCAAAACTGCAGCTGACAAAAATCAACGTTGGTGAGAGATTTCAGTACTGATTACTCCCAGCCCTCTATCTCCAACCTAGGCCTCTCCCATGAGCTTCAATTTTTGTAATCATGAAAACAACTATCATTTATTGAGTATTTACTCTGTATTGAGCACAAGTCTAAGCAGTTTACATATAAATTCATTTAATCCAATCAACAATCCTAGGAGGAAGTTATTATTGACTCCATTTTGTAGATGGTGAAACTGAGGCACGGTAGTGAGCCCTTTTCCCCAGTTACTTCCGTTAGTCAGGTTACACAACTACCAAATGGCCAAGCTGGAACTCTAACCCAAGGAGTACGGCTTCAGAGTGCATTTCTCCATCGATACACACCGTCCTCTGTCCAACTAACGGAGACCTCACAGGTTTTTCAAACTAAACACATTTAAACTTTACTCCTCATCTTCTTTCGATGTGCTTCTCCTACATTCTAACCACGAAATTCACCAACGCTAAAAACCTGTAAGTCATTCCACCCTTTCCCCCATCCGTACTCTTCCCCCATTCAAGCCATCTGTCGATTTTGTTTGGTTAACATAAGTGAATCTGACCCTTCCTTCTATCACTACCCTGAAATCCTCACTTTTGAACTAAATCACTGAAACTACTTTTGCCACTTTGAATCCATCCTCCACCCTGCCGTCAAAATAACCCCTTCTAAATCGTTAGTCTTAAATTTCCAAGTAACTAAACCTTTAAACTCCGAAAGGCTAGAGACCGTGAATACGTGCCCCAAAACCTCAAGGGGCATCCCTACACGGCTAATTGCAAACAAACTTTTTTTCTGCTCAGTGGCTTGCTCAGAAGCATACTCAGCCGCCTTAATCCAACCGCCACGCTGATTTAAGTGCTCCGCAGAAAGCAAGGTTTTTCAGGATTGCTTGGACCTAAAACTTCCGCCCTTACTACATCTGCAACTCACTCGAGGCCGCGGTCCATGGAATTTTTCTGACAAACGCAACCGGCCGGCGGATATTCGTACGCAGTGCGACCGCTCTCCTCGCTGCCGAAGCCGCCATCTTCAGAATGAGAGACCTCCAGTGACCTGAGGTCACGACCCCGGAAGAACTTGCCTGATCCGGAGCACGGAAATCAGCTTCCGGGTCAAAGGAGGCCGGGCAGCGAGATGGGGGAGATGGGGAAGATGGCGGCTGCCGTGGGCTCTGTGGCGACGCTGGCGGCGGAGCCTGGGGAGGACGCCTTTCGGAAGCTTTTCCGCTTCTACCGGCAGAGCCGCCCCGGGACCGTAGACCTGGGAGGGGTCATCGACTTCTCGGTAGCCCACGCAGCCCGCGGCACGGGGCCTGGTGCCCACAAGGTACGGAGAGAGGAGCGGCGCGCACCTCCCCGTCGCCACGCCTCGCTTCTTGGAGAGGTTTCAGTGTTCTCCTATCCTCTTTTCGCTTCCAGACTGATGGTTATTGAGCGATCCCCGCCTTCCATGGGTGCACAGTTGAACTGCCCAGAAAGTATCACACTTTGGCGATGAAGGGCTCTATTGACCATTTTTCCACGCAGCTATTCCTGGCTGCGGCCTCGGTCAAAAAAATGCTTGGGAATTGGTGTTTATTACTTACATTAACTGTCCATTTGAATTTGCACCTAGATTTCTGTGAAAACCCGTAAATCGTGTTCGCAGACGTTACGGTAGCGTTCTACAGCTTGAAACCAGTTACCCGAGTCTTCCTAGAAGCCGTTGTCCATAAAAGGGCCTGTCTTCTCTGGGACTTTTAGAAAGAGGGCATTGAAAGATTCTGAGATAATCCCTCCAGGTTGAAAGTAAAGGGCAACTGAATCCAAGCACTATACATTATTTCTACCTTATTTCTGCATTATTCCTCATGGAAATTGAAGAAAACATGGGGAGAGGGGGAGGGGACGCAGGGAGAATCACAACTATAACGTATGTTTCTTTTCAATCGCTTTAACACTGAAGATAGATCCCTAATTTGCCATTGGTGTTGTCCACAGATGGCTGGATGAGGCATTCTTTTCAAGCTTAGTAATAGATCTCAATAAAATTGGAATGCTATAGTAACATCGTATTTATTTAGAACTCAGCTTCTTAGAAACTTCATTTGTTAGCAGAGATGGTCTTAGAGTTGTCAAAATAACATAGAGAAAGTCCAGGAATAGTGTACTTGGCTCATGGAAGAACCCCTCAGACTTTCATTCAACTCCTTTTGCCCATATTTTACTGTAATACTTACATAATTTTAAAATGTAAGCCACCTGAGAAGGGGACATTGTATCTGGCACAGTACCTAAAACAGTAAGTACACAGTAAATGCACTATCTATTTAGTACTTCATTCTCCAGCTCAAAACAGATTGAAAGTAGCAAATTAGAGAAGAAGAAAGTTGCTATTAATAAGACATCAGATGAGAGCAGAGGAGAAAGTGATGGCTAACAGTCTGACAAGGGAGGAAGCAGACAAACTTTAAAAGGCTGAGAGGTTTGATTCAGCTTAGAATATGATAGATTAGGTCCACAGACTTCTTTCCAGTTTGAGGGTGTTGCTTAATTACAGTGCAGTATTAAGTAAGATCTATTTAAGAAATCATTATGAAATGTTTGAAATAAAAACATTCTGTTCTCTGGGTACTTGAAAGAGTTAGGTGGTCAGGACTCTCAGAGAGTTTCAGATAGCCATTTCATTATAGAGACTGGGTATACAGCAGCCACTTGTTGGTGGTTTGTCTGGAAATCTACACTCTTGGCAAAGTTAATAGATTAAGAGATCATCATATCTTTTGGGGAGAGAACATTGGAGGTATTCTAAGGCAAGCCAGACCCTAAGTTTATTACTAATGTAAGAATAGTTTGTTTTTTTTAAAATATCCTTAGTTACTTTAGTGACTGAATATTGGATTTCTCAAATAGTTTAATGAGCCATCCATAAGATACTCTTAAATGCAAAGAAACCTTCATAGGCCCCTTAAAAGCTTAATTTTTAAGTAACTAACAAAGACAAAAAGTTACAAGTTTCATTTTGAAGCTCCATCTAAGAGAGCAAATATTGTACTTCTAGCAAACAGGATTCCCAATGTTTTATTGAACCATTTTTTCTGAGTAGTTTGAGCACTCACCCTCCCCAGCCTGGTGTTCCTCATAGCTCTGTTTAAGCACCATCTGTGTACAAGTTCCTCAGGAGCATTACTGTTAGCCCTAACCGAAGTAAATAGCATTGTGACTTAGAGTATTCCATATACCAAACACCTTTCATAATTCAGAGTCCTATAAGAAATCACAAAGGTGTGGTATCATAGGAAAAGATAGTCTTAAAGGCCAAAGTCAGTCTGCTGCTCATCACTACTTCAATTTTGTATAGCTCTGTTGTGTTTTTTAGTACATAGCTGAGGAAACTGAGGTTCTAAGAAGTTAAGTGACTTATATGAGTCATGCATTAAGTAAGTGATAGAGCTAAGTTTAGTACCCCAAACTTAGGACTCCTAACTGCCCCATATCACAAATGCCTTTAGAGGTTTGAGATTCTCACAGTTAATCTGTAAAATAGCTCTAACCCACTGACTTCTGTTTCCTTCCTCTGCCAGGTGGTCAAATCTCACCTAAATGTGTCCTCAGTCAGTGACCATGATGCGTACAGAGCTGGACTTCAGCCCGTAAGCAAGTGGAGAGCCTACGGTCTCCAAGGCTATCCTGGTGAGTGCAGTTGAGCTCAGAAGGCAAAATCAATCATTTGTCTAATTTTGGAGGAGGAGTTATAATCAAGTAAATAGACAAAGAAGAAAACTAAACACACAAATGTTCCACTCCCAAACCCCTCCTGAATTCTGCCATGTCTAAGATTTCCATTTATTTGGCATTCCCAAAGGATAGAACAGGAGTCAGTAATGCCTGCCGTATAGTGCAGAAAGTGACAAACCAGGTACGAATCAAAAATTAGGGCACTGACTCTGGGCTCCTTGCTGCAGCTCTGAACATCTACTCTGGCAAAAGAAGCACTTTGAATTGATAGAGTAACTCATAATGTTCATTCAAGTCACATAATCCCTACATTCACGAATGGCATAACAACTTAAAAATTGTTGCTATCATCAAGGCTGAATTTTTGAAAAGAGAATTGAGGTTAATGAGATCAAAAGTCCTAAAAGACTAAATAATCTAGAATTTTGAATTTTAGTGATATCAGGTAGTTCATTTTACAGGTAGAGAAATTAATGATGAAGAGTGGGTAATGTTATTAACCCTTTTTCTAGGCTCATGGGACCATTGTGTTGATAGATTAATTATCATGAATGATTTAGAAAATTTGTAAATGCCTTATTTGGCCGAACGATTTTATATTTGCATCCTGTTTCTAGAAGACATAAAGTTAACATTGCACTTGTGATTTCAAATATGGGTTAAAAGCAAGAAAAATTCCTTTAAAAAAATTAATTTTCGTTGTACCAAGGGCCAGGTCTGTGTTACAGTTATTAGTACATTATCAGCACTGAAGTATATGTTGATAACATTGGAAAGGGTAACAGCTTTAAAACTTTTATAAAAGGCCTTGTGCACTTTAGTTCTATATTAAAGAACTAAAGACCAGTTCTGTGTCTGAAGTCACAAAGAAAACAGTTGAATGGTGGCTTTTATATATGAAAGCATTGCTCTTCATGAGTTTGAGTAAATGAGGAGCATACATCACCAGTAGTGTTTTGTGCACCTTTTGTTCTTGAATGCTGCTCTTTACCTTTCAGGCCTTGCTCCTGTTTTCACGGCCATGTTTCTGTTGTTGTGCCTTCTTCCCTTAACAGATTGTTCAGACTACAAAGTTATCAATCCCACTTCGGTTTTCTGTTGTCCAGATTGGAGTATACCTCATTTTATTGTGCTTCACAGATACTGTTTTTTGTTTGTTTGTTTTTCTTTTTTACAAACTGAAGGTTTTTGGCAACGCTGCATTAAGCAAGTCTGTCAGTGCCATTTTTCCAACAGCATTTGCTCACTTTGTGTCTCTGTCACATTTTGATAATTCTCGTAATATTTCAAACCCTCCACCAGCAAAAAAAGTTACAACTCATTAAAGGCTCAGATGATGGTTAGCATTTTTCAGCATTATTTTATATAATTAAAATAAATTAATTAAATTTTTTAATTAAAGTGTGTTCATTGTTTTTTTAGACATAATGCCATTGCACAGTTAATAGAGTACAGTAGAGCATAAGTATAAGTTTTATATGCACTGGGAAACAAAAAATTCATGTGACTTGCAATATTTGCTTTATTGCCGTGGTCTAGAACCAAAGTCGCAGTGTCTCTGAGGTATGATTGTACTTGCTATTTGAGGTTTCCTAGAACTTCACACTTAAGCCACATCATTTGAGTTGGTACCTCATTGTGTTATGTTTCCTGCCATTGTAAGCTGCATTTAATTGAAGTACAATGTCCAGAACATGGGAAAGGAGTCTCCTCTTACTCTGACTTGATCAGAAGGATTATGTTTACTTCCGGATCCTGCTTATTCTGAAGGAATCTGAGTATACCACAAGCTGTCCTTACAAGAGTGAGCAGGAAGGTGATGGGTCTGAAGACCAGAAGCTGAGCCTGGGGAAGAGTAGACCTGAGTGGGAACATGACAGCATCAAACATTTGAAAATTTGTTGTACACAAAAAGGGGTGGGAAGCAATGCATACTAGTGATTAAGGTCTGACACCAGACTACATGGCTTCACGTCCTGGTTCTGTCACTTCCTACTGTATGATCTTGGGCAAGTTTCTCAATCTCTCTTGGCCTCAGTTTCTGCATATGTAAAATGTGTCTAAAGGTAGTACCCACTTCATAAGATCAGGATTAAATGTGAGTGTACATGTAAAGTACTTAGGTCAGTGCCTTGCACATAGTAAATGTTCAGTAAATGTTAGCTACAGAGTTAGAGGCATTTATCAAGAAGAATTGACAACTGATTTGGGGTTGCTGTATGTGTCAGGACCTGAGACCAATGCATGAAAAATTAAAAAGAGGCAAATTTTAACTCCATAAAAGGAAGACAACAGTTGTCTGGAATGGACTGCCTATAAAAGTATTCAGTTTCCTGTCACTGTTCAAACTTGAATTAGATCAGAAGTATTCTTCCTTTGATGTGATATCTTTGTGGGTATTACAATATTCTTATTTTGTGAAATAGTGGTGATAGCAGACAGTAGGTTATTGGAAATTTTTTTCATATTTTTTTCTTTATAAATATTGGCAGTCCTGTTACTCCTAAATTACTTGGAGAATTTGACTAATACATGACATGCAGAAGTGGCCTCCACACTTATAAGTGAACGTCCATTCCTTCCTCCAATTTTAGAGGAAAAGGGATTGCTTCTGTTCAAAACCACTCCCTTCACCCTTTAATCCCACCTTCTTTTACCCCTTCCAGCTTTCAAGACCTTGCTGTGGTTCTTTCTTCTCTTCTGTTTTCAGCCAGTTCCTTTCTGCTGGCTCTTTGCTCATGTAAGCATGCTTAGGTCTTTCCAAACCCTAAAAACGATAAACTCCCACCTTGTTCTTCTGTGACTACTCCTCAGCCTTTGTTTCCTTTCACAGCCAGACTTCTAAAGGCATTATCTGTATAACCGTCTCTACTGTTCTATCTCCAGGTACTTAGGACAAAGTTTTTCATCTCCTTATCTCTAATTCTTAAGAAAGTACATATAGTGTATGTTTGTTGAATGTTTGATGAATGAATCCTTAACCATGCATAGGATTCCAGTTAAGTATTGTTATTCGTCTTTTACAGAGGAGAAATGGTTAGGTATTTGCATACTGAGCAGATGTGTATACCACCTTTCTTCCCTGTTATAGTGATCAAAGTTCAAAGGAAGCAGAAATCACACCAATTATTTTAACAGATGATTTTATATTAAAAAAATCATTAGCCAGATATTAGAAAACAAAAAAGGCAACACTGCGATATCACAAAAGTAGAAACTACAGGAAGCAGTTTCCACCTCTCTAAATGATACCTGGTGAAATTTGAGAGGTGACTTGTCAGTTTCAGTTCTGAAGTTTGCTTTGGAATAACACAATTGATAATTGTGTAGTATTTGTTTCTCTTGAGGATAACCCCAAAAACTAGAGATAATTGCATAGTGGTAGATGTCTAACATTCATCATCAAAACAGCTTTTATTAACTTGAAGGAACTCCTCTTCCTCTGAAATTAGAGAATAGGAATGAGAATATATGCTTATGTGTGGAAGCCACTGGAAACATTAGCAAAAGGAGACACGGAATAAATAATAATGTAATGGGTATAAGGATGTCACCAAAAATACATGATCTGATTAACTGATGGAGGATTTCCTCCTCTTCTTTTTTTCTCATCCATCTTTTGTATAGGATTTATTTTTATCCCAAACCCCTTCCTCCCAGGTTACCAGTGGCACTGGGTGAAGCAGTGCCTTAAGTTATATTCTCAGAAACCTAATGTATGTAACCTGGACAAACATATGACTACAGAAGAGACCCAAGATTTGTGGGAACAGAGCAAAGAGTGTCTAAGGTAAGTCTTACCAGTCACAGTAAAGCATTCGTATTCAGCTCACGTCATCACAGATCTTTAAATGAACTACTCTATAATAGTTCAGTGAAAGTTACTAACATTTATTTTTCCTCATTTCCATTCAAATACAGCACAGTTATATTCTTTCCCCCAGGAACATTTGGACAGACACTTTGACAGTTATATTAAATTGAGGCCAACTTTAAAGATTTGCTTATCATATCTTAGATAATGAGTTCATCCTCAATCATCAGATGATCCATTTTCTTTTTTTTTTTTTTTTTTTTTGCGGTACGCGGGCCTCTCACTGCTGTGGCCTCTCCCGTTGCGGAGCACAGGCTCCGGACGCGCAGGCTCAGCGGCCATGGCTCACGGGCCCAGCCGCTCCGCGGCATGTGGGATCTTCCCCGACCGGGGCACGAACCCATGTCCCATGCATCGGCAGGCGGACTCTCAACCACTGCACCACGAGGGAAGCCCAGATTATCCATTTTCATTCGGCTTCAGCCCTTTTTTCTACCTAAAGTAGAAAAGACTTCAAAAGTCTTTTTTGAAGACTTACGGTATCCTGAAGAAAGTAACACTGAAAGCACTACTCTCCTAGATGAAGTCAGTGTTACTGCCTGTTTTACGGTAGGTCAGCTGTTGTTCGTGGAAACTAGTCCTTGTACCTTAATGTTGTTTCAGCATTTCATTCATTCTACAGATATATATTTTTAATTTATTTATTTTTATTTATTTTACTATCATTTGTATTTATTTAGTTATTTTTTGTCTTCATTGGGTCTTCGTTGCGGTGCACGGGCTTTCTCCAGTTGTCGCAAGCAGGGGCTTCTCTTCGTTGCGGCACGCGGGCTTGTCATTACAGTGGCTTCTCTTGTTGTGGAGCACGGGCTCCAGGTGCACAGGCTTCAGTAGTTGTGGCACATGGGCTCAGTAGTTGTGGCTCGCAGGCTCTAGAGCACAGGCTCAGTAGTTGTGGCGCACAGGCTTAGTTGCTCTATGGCATGTGGGATCTTCTCGGACCAGGGCTCGAACCTGTGTCCCTTGCATTGGCAGGCAGATTCTTAACCACCGTGCCACCAGGGAAGCCCCTACAAATATTTTTTGAGGGTCAGTTATGTACCAGGTGTGATGCTAAGCATTGGAGATAAAAAGATAAACAGGACACTGTCCCTGCACTCAGGAGTGCATAGTCTACAGCAGGAACTCAGTATCAAAAGGAATAAAATAATAGAGCTCAGAAACTGCTACGATAGGTGTTTAGGAAAATGGAGTGGGGGCCAGAGGAAGAAATAATTCTTCTAGGCAAGAAGGAGGTGTCAAGGAAAAATGATTTTTTAATTGGGCCCATTATCCTCTTTTTTTCTCTGTCCATTTGAAATGAGTCTTCAAAAATGATTAGGAGGGCTTCCCTGGTGGCACAGTGGTTGAGAGTCCGCCTGCCGATGCAGGGGACGCGGGTTCATGCCCCAGTCCGGGAAGATCCCACATGCCGCGGACCAGCTGGGCCCGTGCGCCATGGCCGCTGAGCCTGTGCATCCGGAGCCTGTGCTCCGCAATGGGAGAGGCCACAACAGTGAGAGGCCTGCGTACCGCAAAAAAAAAAAAAAAATGATTAGGAATTTGCCAGTCAGAAAAGCAAGAAGGTGTTGTCGATAGAGAAAGCAGCCTGAGCAAAGACAGAGTAACTTGTTCTGTGAGATAGGAGCACAGAATATGTACATTCATGTGTTCATTCAACAAATACCTGTTGAGTTTCTGCTGTGTCAGATAACTGTGCTTGTGTGTTAGAGATTCAAGACCAAAAAGACACACTTCCTGTCTTCAAGCAGTTTGTAGGTTAGTCGAGGACAGAGACATGTAAACATAATTAAATACAATTTGGCATGTACAGGGATAGAGTTTATAAGATTATGAGTATGGTCACTTAAGTGGCTAGATTAAAGATAGATGATGGGAGATGCTTCCTGGAAGTCATGAATAGAATTGGCAAGAGATGACATCGGAAAGGTAGGTTAGGGCCAGATTGTAAAGAGTTCAGTGATGTAAAGTACTAGTTCTAGCGTCAGATTGCCTGGGTTCAAATCCCAGTTCTGCCACTTACTAGCTTTGTTAACTTAAGCAGTTTCTTAACCTTTCTGTACCTCAGAGTCGTCTTTTCCTCATTTAATAGTGTGAGGATTAAACAAGATAATATGTGAGAAATCCTTAGAACATCCTGTTAAAACCATTATACCAGCTTTGTGTGGTCTGTTTGAACTTAAGTGGCTCTAATGGTATAGTTTTCAGAAACTATGTCATATTAATTCTAGCAGAGAAATAGACGATTTTCTTAAGTTGAAAGGAAAATGAAAATTAAATGCATTGGTTTTCCTTTAAAACCTTCTTGGTCTGTAGGTTATGTTATAGACAAGAGCAGTAAGGAAAATCCTGTTCTCAAGTGTATCTTCTGTAGAATTGAGAGCAAAGTAAAGGAAGATCATGGCTGAGTGAAATTAGTCAGAGAGGTTAGAGTTTGTTACTAAGCCAGCCTGTGTTTTCAAGTAATTGATTTTTTTGTTTCTGACAGATGACTCTGTAGAAATCCCAGTTGTCATTTTCTATAATAGCTCAGATGAATCTCTTTAATAAATCATCCTGTAAACAATGGTGAGATACCTTTTTTTTTTGGTCTAATAAATTAGCAAAAAATGAAAAATGCTATGGTCATACCTTCTGTTGTCAAGGATTGGAAGAAATTGATATGCTCAGACATTGCTGGCAGCACTGAAAATCGATGAGGGACTAGTTCTCCTTCTGTCACTGTATAGAATGTGTGTTTCAGTTTCCTCATCTGGGAAACAAAGGGATTGGGCTGGATAAGCCATTCAAGGTGACTGAATCACGGTCAGAGTCACCTAGACAGTACATGCCAGTTCTCCCACTGTCCCAGGGCATATCAGAAAGGGAGAAGGTCTGTGGTTCAAAAAGATTTCCCTAGAGATTCTGATTATCTACCATAACATTCACATTGAGAACCACTGAACTAGAGGACCTCTAAGAATCCTTTCGATTTTAACTTTCTAGGTTTCTGTGGTCAGGGAGGAAGAAACTTTTAAGTAGGAAATGAAGGAATATTTGGAACATATTAGCAAAAATAGTTTGTTCACAATATTAGGGCACCTCAATTCTATGTTTTGTTCAAAGTTTATTGTCAGTGAATGGTGTAGCTAGAGATTCTTGCACAAGCGTACTATAGTTAGGTGTAAGCATCTTTATTGCAGCATTGTTTGTAATGGGGGGAAAATGAGAAACAAGTGTCTGTCAGCAGGAGATCAGATAAATCAAGCATGACAGACCCCAGCAGTAGAATGCAGCCTCTATACAGCCATTAAAAAATCCTAACTCCAACCCTCCAGCAAATATAGTACGGTCTACAGTTGTAATAAACAAAATCATTCCTCAGCATCTCCATCACAACCACTGTAGTCTAAGCCACCATCATTTACTGCAGTAGCCTCCTAACCAGTCTCCCTGTGTCTGCTCTTGTGCCTCTTCAGTCTGTTTTCTACAGAGTATAGAAATTGTGTCATTTCTTTTATAGTTTCTAATGTGCAATACTGCAGTTCAATTCTAATGCAAACCATCCAGAGTCAGCACAGACATCACAAGTTAAGGGCGTGGTCCTTAACCAAATTACCCTCACTTCAGACACCACCTACAAGTTTGGGAGGGCCCCAGGCTGTACAACACTTCTTAACAACTGGTTACAAATTCAGGGGAATTCCCATGACCTCCTCGGGTTCATTAACTCACTAGAACAGCTCATAAAACTCAAGAAAGCATTATACTTATGATTATAATTTCACTATAAAGGATACAAATCAGGGCCATCCAATGAAGAGATCTGTAGGGTGATGTCTTGGAGGGTCCTGAATACAGAGCTTCCATGTCCTCTTCCCATGGAATCAGGGCATGTAGCCCTCCCAGGAAGCTCTCCCAAGGCCTAGTGTTCACAGCTTTATTGGGATTTCACTACTTGAACATGACTGATTGACTCATTGGCCGCATGCTTGAACTCAGTCTCTAGCCCTCCACCTATCGGAGTAGGTCATGCTAATATCACTTCAAGCCTAAACCCTCTAAGTTGATATTGGTCTTTCTAGCTTAACAAACCCACATCCTGAGTCATCTTTTAAGCATAAACTCAGGTGTGGTCTTAGGGTCCACAGTGAATAACAAATACTCCTATCCCTCCCAGAAATTCCAAGGGTTTAAAACCTTGCTGTAAAGAACCAAGGACAAAGGCCAGTCAGATTCTTTGTTTACAGCCCCATCACACTTAGAATAAAATCAGACGTCTTTATCAAGGCCATGAGGCCTAGATGATCTGGCTCTCCCACCTCATCTCCTATTCCTTTTCATTTATTCTCCAGCAGTACTGGCTTCCATTCTGTTCCTTAAACACATCAGGCATACTCAGATTCTTTGTACAAGCTGTTTGTTCTGGTGTCATTTTGTGAGATGATTCCTTTATTCAATTAAAAATAGCCCCTGTTTCCCGTCCTCTTTATCCCTTTGCCCTGTGTTTTTATTCTTCAGTGCATGGTAGTTACTAAATAAATATTTGTAGAATTACTTAGTTAATGGATACTTTTTTATGCCTTTTGAATTTTGTGAATGTATTATCTATTCAAAAATAACTTTTTAAAGAATAAGGCAGGGCTTCCGTGATGGCACAGTGGTTGAGAGTCCGCCTGCCGATGCAGGGGACACGGGTTCGTGCCCCGGTCCGGGAAGATCCCACATGCCGCGGAGCGGCTGGGCCTGTGAGCCATGGCCGCTGAGCCTGTGCATCCGGGAGAGGCCACAACAGTGAGAGGCCCGCATACCGGGGAAAAAGAAAAAAAAGAATAAGGCAAGGGAAAATATACATTTAAATAAAGCAACTTAGCTTTATTTATTCCATAAGTTAGCTTATGAAGTGCTTTGTATCCATTTTTGTATGTGTGCTTTTTTCCATTGATATTCTCAATGTGGAAGCAGAATTAATTCCTTCCCCTTTCTATTTCTTTAAGACTTTATGATGCTGTTATAGCATTTATTGTAGTGAATCCTTTCATCTGCCCCCTTCTCCTTCCTACTACCTGCCCTGCCCCATCCCTGCCCCCAGACCTTGAAATTCTTGTAGCCTTGGCACCAACCACAATTCTTAGTATATATTAGAAGGTGTTCAGTAAATACTAATTTTAAGTAAATTGATATCTTCTCTATTAGTCCAATAAAAGCATAATGCTGAACTTGAGAATCATCAATTAAAAACTGTATAGTACAATACCTTTCCATCTTATTTTCATTAATTTATTAAATAATGTACATTTGTGCTTTAGGAAATATTTGGTGCTAGCATGGATATAAAACTCATTACATGTCTTTGAGGAAGGGACTATTAAAGGAGGAATTCAGGTGCTTTCATAAGGTATTTACAGCACTAAAGCTGTATTCTTTAATAGAGGAAGTTGCAAGGTGCTGTATGGGCACAGTAGATAGAGGGAGAGACTGAGTCGAGGATAAAGATTTCCCTTAAGTGTTTAAACTGTGTGGAAAAGCAAGTTAGAAAAATCTGCTATGCAGAGAGTAGAGTAGGAGAGGAGAGAGCATTTCAGTAGAAAATTGTATGGTCAAAAACACAGCCATGAAAGAAGGAGGGTAGGTTACCTTGTAGGAAATGTTTGAAGATGAAAGTAGAAAGGTTTGTGCCAGATTATAAGGGGGTTTGCATGCCATATACTGTAGACAAAAAATTAATTAATCGATCTAAGAAAGAAATGGAAACATTTTATTCGAGCCAAATTGAGGATTATTATTTGGGAACAGCATGTCAGAAAGCTCCAAGCACTGTTCAGCCATTAGAAGTCAAGGCACAGTTATATAAGTTTTTTGACACAGAGAGTTGTATATTAAGTGATGGATTATTGACAATTTACACAATCCAGATCTAAGCATCCCCTTACAAGATCAAAA
Source organism: Aethalodelphis obliquidens (assembly GCF_003676395.1). Classification (NCBI taxonomy): domain Eukaryota; kingdom Metazoa; phylum Chordata; class Mammalia; order Artiodactyla; family Delphinidae; genus Aethalodelphis; species Aethalodelphis obliquidens. Next base: position 3,545,496 of record NW_020837965.1, on the reverse strand, counting down.
AGGAACATTATCTTTTAAGGAGTTGTCTTGTTGCTAAGAGAATGTTGCTCTTTACGTGAGCAGGTATTTCTGCCGATGAGGGGAGGTTTGCTCGATGCATAATGCAGATACACAATGCACAGTAAGGGGAAGAGAGGGAGCCAAAGGGCAGAGAAGATTTTTTTATGTTTAAATTTTTCTTGTCTTGGGAGTTCCCTGGCGGTCCAATGGTTAAGACTCCACACTGTCACTGCCAAGGGCCTGGGTTCAGCCCCTGGTCAAGGAACTAAGATCTCACAAAAAAGTGCGGCGCAGCAAATGAATGAATGAATGAATGAATTTATCTCGTCTTGCCATAAAACATAAATTTCATTTCACAATAGGAAAATGTGGACTTTGTCCTTATAAACAGGAGGAATTCATCAAGATTAGTAATAGATTTTTCACTTTAGAGAGATAATTCTTGTGGCAGTGAGGAAAATGGATTGAAAATTTAGTCATTGCAAAAAGTACAATTAAGAACTTAGCTTGGGCTTCCCTGGTGGCACAGTGGTTGAGGGTCCGCCTGCCGATGCAGGGGACACGGGTTCGTGTCCCGGTCCGGGAAGATCCCACATGCCGCAGAGCAGCTGGGCCTGTGAGCCGTGGCCGCTGAGCCTGCGCGTCCGGACGGGAGGGGCCACAACAGTGAAAGGCCCGCGTACCACAAAAAAAAAAAAAGAATTTAGCTTAAGGGACTTCCCTGGCGGTCCAGTGGTTAAGACTCCGCACTTCCACTGCAGGGGGCGCGGGTTCAGTCCCTGGTCGGAGAGCTAAGATCCTGCATGCTGTGCGGTGCGGCCAAAAAAAGAAAGAATTTAGCTTAATAACCCACACAAAAGATGAAAAAGGCCTGGAAAAGACATTTTGTATAGGGCTTGGGAACCAAGAGATTATGAAAAGTGACAGAGAAGTAGTTAAGGATTATGCACAGATTTCTAAGTGACAGGCAGGTTTACACTTCAGTTGTGGGGGTTCCCCCAAGTTTATTGAGGTAATTGACACATAACAGTGTGTTAGTCCAGGGTGTACAGCATGATGATTTCATACGTGTATATATTCCAGATGGTTATCACGATAAACTTCGTTCACGTTAGTCACCTCACATCGTTACAAATTATTTTTCTTGGTGGTAAGAACTTTTAAGATCTACTCTCTTAGCAACTTTCTAGTATATAGTAGAGTGTTAACTGTAGTCACCATGCTGTACTTTACATCCCCAAAACTTACTTCTCTTACAATGACAAGTTATCTTTTGACCACCTTTACCCATTTCTCTCTCACACACACTCACACACACTCACACACACACACACACACACACACACACACACACACACACACACAC